>NC_051407.1:31314902-31315697 GCF_015228065.2 Penaeus monodon
GAACTTACTAAGACCCCTCCGGTCACTATTTTACCGTTCCTGCACTAATTAGTTAATCCTGAGCTTAGCAGTGATGTCCAAACTAGGGTTCGCACACCCTTGGAGGAAAGGAAAACCATGATACAGCATATGGGCCATTCAAGCCTATGACACTTGTCCTCCCAGTACACAAGATATAATAACTTCAATACTTCTACTTTTCGAGTTTCGTGAATGACAAGAGAACGTTTAAATAATAAAAGAAGGATGTGGTACATGGGGAGTACTGACCCGACTAAGATTTAAGTAAATTTTAGAATGCCTTGTATTGTTTCGGTATTTTGCATCAATGCACAAAATAATTTACTGACTAGCATCACATCTGCAAGTTCTTATCACAATCTTTTTATTCAGCCGCATTATGAGTATGTCTCTCAGTTTCTTGCCCATGGTATGTAGCCTAGTTAGAGAAATAGCTTATAATGTGTAAAATGTGTACACTGACTTTTCGGCGCACTATCGTGTAATTTAGATATTTAAACTGATTGCTAACATGCTTTTTAAGGTGCAGCCTAGTTTTAAGGCAGTGGAATAATTTATTGTTGTGAAGTCTGTTTTAGTTAATGTTTAACACCTGTGTGCATAATAAATAGTTTTGTTTCTAAAAGTTTGTAGTGTGATATAAATAAATTATTTTTAATAGTGTTAAGTATATCAGTAAGAGTATTTCTTAGAGTGAGTCTAGTCACAGTAATGTCATTTGTGTACAAACTGGACACCAGAAAGAGCTAACTTATGAAACACGATGTTATTCTA
>NC_051407.1:31315790-31316068 GCF_015228065.2 Penaeus monodon
GTCTTATTTAATTTTTTTCTATGTTTTTATTGAAAAATTATGCAGGCTTACTGATTAAACGCAACGACCTAAAAGAATACAGGTATACAAAGTATACTTTGTTCATAATATAACATGTCAAATAACTCTATTAATTATTGTTTTTCATTAAAAAGACTTTATCTAGTATGAAATAACTTTCAGAATGAACGTATATAACAGCACTGCCAAGGAAGGGCATATCGTTGTGTTCAGAATGCAGACCATGTCCAAAGCAGAACGAACCCATTTTCACCGCC
>NC_051407.1:31316123-31316274 GCF_015228065.2 Penaeus monodon
CACCAATATACACAAGTTATTTTTTTTTTTAATGTGTGTTGCGTAGTGTGAACGCGCCGATTTTATTCCTATGTGAAGCCTTTCATCAATGACCCGAAAAACTAAGACTTCGGCATCGATACCATGATGCTATTTATTATAATTGCTTGTG
>NC_051407.1:31317777-31318046 GCF_015228065.2 Penaeus monodon
GCAAGTCTTCTTCTCTCATTCACTCTATCCATCCTTAGCTTACACCTTGTTGAAGTAACACCGACAGGAAACCATCATTGCAGCAAGCGTCATTCAACACTCCGTAACTAATAGTGCGAATCAAGCAAACACACACGCACACCTGATAAAGGTTTGGAGTGGCCGGGACCCAGACAGGACACGTAGACAGGCATGAGGAAGGGGTAGATGTAAAAACGAGGATATCAAAGGTATATACCTCGCCGTTGTGAGGATTGGGGCTGGTACGT
>NC_051407.1:31318899-31319209 GCF_015228065.2 Penaeus monodon
TGTTGATGAGCGGCAGGAAGATGGTTCGAGCGATAGTGATATCTGCCGTAAAGCCAGCACAATAACGACAGTTTGCGGCGGCCCAGTAATACTCGCGGGGGCCTTGCTATGGGACACCGGCCATACTGTCCGCAGTAATCTCTGAATGAGCAGCAGGATTCCTCCTTCATCTATCTGTGAGCGTCGAGCTTCTCTTAATTACTTCGAAGCAGGAGGTCATCAACGAGGCCTTTTATGCATGCGGGGCGCCCTGGGTACTTGCGACGCAGGGCGACAACTTCATTTGTCTTGCAGGAGGGACCTTTGATCT
>NC_051407.1:31320940-31321188 GCF_015228065.2 Penaeus monodon
GGTCTAGCACCAATTTGTCCCAAAGGAGTGCCTATAAATTGAAAAAAATGTTAGGAAAAAATAATGAACACCGTAAAATGTATAAAAAAGGCCGTTTCAGATACTCGCATCAGGACATTAAGGAAGTTGTTTTTTGTTACGTAATATGATTTAGGGTTCGTTTGCATTTAAAAAAAAATATATAGACGTGAAGGAAAAAGTGCTATAGTAGTTGGCACGTAAGTAGACGAATATGATACAGTTATCAT
>NC_051407.1:31322074-31322380 GCF_015228065.2 Penaeus monodon
ATTATGTAAATAATAGCTCGATCCAAAAAGACACAGTTGAGATTACAACTTCATTTTGGGTTCTGCGTTCACTAATGCAACAGACACCAGGAAGGAAAGGGTGCAGATGCACACGATAATAAGATATGTATGCAGATTCAAATATATACGACCTATGTTCTTGAGTTTCAGAACATTGCAATTTTTACAAGGTTTCCCAGTCTTTTTTAAGATTGTGTGAGATACTAGGTGAAAATTTTGTGAAACCTGCACCACCCCCACCTCACACACACCGCACAGAGAGCGGCGCTTAGAAATCAACAATAG
>NC_051407.1:31322751-31323356 GCF_015228065.2 Penaeus monodon
CACATAACGAAACCAAAAACTTCTGAACGAATAACATTACACAACAGGCACTCCTTACCTTACCTAAAAACTTAAATTCACGACATCAGCTTAGTGAGATAAAGTCTGCCACACACACCTGCCACCCATGACTATATTAGGAACGGATTAAAACAGATGACAGCAATACAAAGGCTATAGACGACAATCTAAAAAATAACGGAGACCCCTCCCCCCCCCAAAAAAAAAAGAAGAGAGAAAAAAAGACAAATTGCCCTCTTTGTAAAGAATAATGATTTTCTATATAAACAGCAACAAGCAGGCGATTCGATGTTAATTCAATGCAATTAACTGTAAGTGCTAGACATGGCGTTGCTCTGTTTATTTACTGTGGCTGAGAGAAGTGGAATATGAGAGAACGAGGAATAAAAAATAAATAAAAAAGGATGTTTGGGACGAAACATATTCAGAATAACGTAAAAAGTGGATGGAAACAATATAAAAAATAAAATGAATAATAACAAAAATGTAAAGGGATAGCAACGAAGAAGGGCATATAGAAACAAAATACGGAAGCAAGAGAGAAATATGGATAAGAACAAAAGTGCAAAGATTTTTTTTTTTTT
>NC_051407.1:31324123-31324448 GCF_015228065.2 Penaeus monodon
TTGATCATTTTCGAGTAAAAAAAAAAAACATCGCAGTCATAAAATATAGGAATAAACAAAAATATTAACAGGAATAATGCCAAAGAAGTGAATTAATAGATATGAAAGTAATGTTAACAAGAACAGCAATAAAAGAGATAAGGCGTTGAAATCACAGCGAGAAAGAAAGAACATTAAGAGAACCGGAGAAGAACAAGAACACACACGAAAGAACAGCAAACCGAGAAAGAAAAGGAGAGAGAGACAATAACATCGCAGCGACCGAGCGTGAGAACAAAAACCCGGCCTAAGAGAACAAGCGGAGGAGAAAAGCACACACACACAC
>NC_051407.1:31324720-31325374 GCF_015228065.2 Penaeus monodon
CCGTAACCCCACAACGACCGCGAACGAGAGCGAGAGCCCAGCCCGGGGAGATCCGACCGGCGTTCTGAAAGCAACACAGCCGGAGTAAGCTCAGGAATAGCCAATGATGAATGGCAGATGAGGCATCGCCAATATTCTTAATCACTCGGGGAACGGTGAAATACTCTGCTCTGTTGCGTAATTCCCTTGGCCTAATCCGTGGAGCGCGATCCATCTGTCTCCCGCAGCGCCGGATTAACGCTGAGCTACACTCCTGACGATCGAACAAAGGCGTGAGGCGCTGATTCCAGGAACCCTTTTCCTCTGAAATCCCCGCTAAGGAAAAAAAGCGACATGAGCCAGCATCGTGAAGTGACGAAAGGATAAAGGTAATGATCCTAGAAGTTCTCAGCATCATGTAGTTATTTGGCCAGTGAGTTTACCGCATTACCGGGCCGGCGCAGGAATGTTAATAAAGCGGACCGTTTGGGGACAACAGAGAGACATGCATTATTTATCCGGCGTGCACTTAATTGCAATGATCTTATTCATAGTCATGGATACGACGGAATTCTTTCGTGTCAAGTAGAGATCGCTGGGAAAGGAATGCGTGAATTTACAAATAGTGATGATAGATAACAATAAGAAAACAGATTAAACGATAAAGCTGATATG
>NC_051407.1:31325419-31326019 GCF_015228065.2 Penaeus monodon
TAAATCCTACTTCTCGAAAAGTAGTACAAAATGTACTTTTAAAAAAATTCTATCTTGACTATCACACCCAACTTTATCCGCTCGCGTTAGAACACACGAAAACAAACATGACAACACTACCCTGCCGCCCGCCATCACGTGAGTCTCCGAAATAATAGATATCACAGACCCCGACCAGGTCAGTCACCTACTATCCTCCCCTCCTTCCTCCCCTTCCCCCTTTCCACCACCCCCTTCAGGTTAAAGTCAGCTGCATCCACTGCCAAACGTCAGCCTTTGAGAGTCGGGGCTAAAGTGAGAGGCCAGAGCTCACACAAATACTGCGAGGAAAAGAATCTACATTTGTTTCCTTAATGTTGAGAGTGTACAGTATAAACCATATTGTTTTAGAAATGCACAGCTAAAAAGGAATCATTCAGACTATGGTTACTGTGTACTATGAAAGAGTTTGTTAGCTTTATGACAGTTCTATTCGTAGATAAAAAAAAAAGTTTCCGTAAATTTTAAGATAAAAAATGATGTTTAAAATCACAAAAATGATAAACTTGGCCCTGTACGCAGTAATGGAGGAAATACATAAAGAATGAAGCACAGATGCAG
>NC_051407.1:31327798-31328615 GCF_015228065.2 Penaeus monodon
TGTTCATCTAGGTGATAAGTTTTTAATTATACCTTAAAAATTTCCTTTTCTGTCTTATGCTTACCACTCGTTATCATTTCTCTTCATCATTTCCCCCTCATTTTTTGTTCAGGGCATTATCCTTCTTAAAATCAAGTTTTTCTAATAATAAGGACTCATAAAAATTTTTTACCTAAAAAAAGGGTTTTGATGAATATAAAAAATAGGGGAAAATAGGGAAAAAATACTAAAAATTTTTTATCGGGCCGGGCGCCGTCTGGCAAAATAATCTAATATTTTTAAAATCTGTACCTTTTACTATTTTAATTTCTTTTTTGGAGGGAAGTTGGAACAAATCATAGCTCTTGACATTTTTAACAAATTTTTAAAATATAAAGGCCCTAAAAGTGTCCTTTCCCGAAAGTACCCCCCGACAGCTCCTTCCCTCATCACCCCGGCAGTCATACCATACCCAAAACTGTCAAAAACGCTGATCATAAAAGGGGAAACTTTGGAAATCGTTTTTTAACTTTACTTTTTTAAAAGAAAACAGAGTTCCGTTATTTTAGGATCTGAAACAATATTAAACCAAACATGTGGGGCAAAAACTTGTTCGGACATGAAAAACCGCAAACGAAAAAGCCCAAAAAACACAACAATATATCTTTAAATAAAAGTTATTTCGGGAAACAAATTCCTTCTACCAAACATATGCAAGGAAACCCTCAAGTATAATCCTGATACGGTTTTTTTGGTCAAAAGTTTTTTAAAAGGGCAGGTGTGCTTCCGTCCAAAATTTCCCCCTCAGGTAGCTGGCGCGGACGATTTCCCTTTCTGT
>NC_051407.1:31345357-31346436 GCF_015228065.2 Penaeus monodon
TTGTTATTTTTACTGATACTTTTGTTGCCACTGGTGAGGCTGCTATATGTAGCATTTGCTTCAATACATAGAACTATTGTTGCAAAAGCTGCCTTAAATAATTTTCGTTTTCAGTCCATCATATGAAATAGATTTTTTTTCGAAATTATCATGTCATTTTTTTTTTGTAAAGCTGACTAAAGTATTGCGAAAAATGTCTAATTTGATATTTTGCACAACAAAACGCATTAACTTTTGTGCAGTAGTAAGCGCATTCGGAACAAAAAAGAAAAAAAAGAATAATGCTTGTAACAATAATAACTGGAATAATAATAACAATGTATTATCATCATTATTAACACGAACACTAAAATAATTTTGCTATTATTCATGAAATTAATTCCATTACAAACCCAGTAATTAGACCAACCATGACTGTTGCCTTTTCATTATGAACGTTAATAGCGGCAATCATACAATTATGTAATCAGTATACATTACAGATATAGCCAATGGAATCATCATTAGTATCTCTGCTGTTGTTATTATTTGTACTGTTAACAGGGAAAACATTTTACCATTGGCGTATAACAACGACCCACAGGTAATTATATCTAATCCATGAATTAATTCTATGGACTTGAAAATATCCTCTTAAGAAAGACCTCGGCTAATCGATCTTAAAACCGGAAAATATCCCCGAGCGCATGGAAACATTTTCAAGCAAACTGTTTCGTTTATTCCGGCTGGATGCATGCAAGAGAAACTCGGGAGAGAAAGTAAAATTGGGCGTGGAAATAACGTCAGTCTTAAACCAGGATAGTTCCATTTTGGGCTTCTTTACGACGGAGAGATTTGGACCATTCCCTCATAAATTTCGGAATGGCCATACCTCGGTCTGGGAAGCTGCATGTAACCTTGACAGTCATACTAGCTAAGGTCGTTTTCCAACAGATGTTTTCTCGCATGAAAGTAAACAATGCGGATTTCCTTTTTTGCCGCTCAGCCGACGGCGTCCGAGGGGAATTAATGAAAACTTTTTTTTCTTTCTTTATTTGTTGTGGTTTATTTGATGAAAAGACGAGAGAGAGGATGCGGGA
>NC_051407.1:31346562-31346964 GCF_015228065.2 Penaeus monodon
TCTTTATTCTGCTGAAACAGGGGGTCGGGACGTGTGTGTGGGGGGGGGGGGGGGGAGAACGAGCGATGAACTCGTGCGAGGAAAACTGGCCTGATAAACAAACTCCTGCAAGACGGAGAAAAGAAAACGAATTGAGACAGCAGTTTTTAGGGGTTTTACAGCCAGGTTTATGTCGCGGATGAAGAGTTAGCTGACATTTACCGCGAGGCCCCAGCGAGCAGTGCTTGGAATCCGGACGCTGTTGCCGGACGGCGTCTCGTGGCGCTGAACGGGCGCTTCTTACGGCCCGGCGCGAGGGCAGGCTCGTAGGGCGCCACGCACTCTATGGAAATGGCGCTGAAATATTTTAGAGATATAGCAATATATATAGATACACAGACATGCATGCAGAACACACACTCG
>NC_051407.1:31347139-31350224 GCF_015228065.2 Penaeus monodon
CTCGTGCTAATATGCCTTTTGATTTTAATTATTATTCTTGACTAGTCATATCTTGAAGTAAAATACATATTCCAGTCTGTTGTACAGCAGAGGAGAGGAAATCTCTAAGGTTGCAATTCTTTGTAGTTAATAATTTAGTACATGATCCTGTGTTTTTTCTAGGTTATTTATTTCAGCTTTCTTCTCCATCGTCTGCTAGAATCTATTTCGATATAAAAAGCCGACACTTATGTTTTTTTTGTGTGCCATTGGTCTTAAATCAGATATAAGTCATATAAATTGTTGACAACTTTTGCCTGCAACATCAAAGATTTATTGATATTACGTTAGTTCAGTGTGAGAAGGTCAGGAGCTTTAGTTATAAATGTATTGAATGTACCTGTGATATTGGGGAAAATGCAATTATTAAAAGTATACTAAGGAAATGTTCATGGAAAGGCTATTCGCAAAGCTAATGTTATAGACGAAGGCGAAGTATTAGTATTGTTAGCAGTAGAGCGCAAAAGTGATGAGACGCAGGAAAAAGATACACATAAAAGAAACAGGAAAATGGGATCGATGATGCACTGAATGTGACCAGTTAATGTTGCTCTGTATAACAGCTACATTCGAGGCGAACGAAAAACACCACCAATCTTTAATTCCGATATTTCCAAATGCGAATAGATAATACAATAATGTTTTATGTTTTATCCATTTATTGAATTACCATTTTCTTTTTGTTCCTGACGTGTTGCACATTTCACAATTAGCAATCTGTAAATGGGCAATCCCCCTGTTTAAGCTGGCCAAAGAAAGGATGCCTGGGAATCCAATATGTATTGAGCCAAAATAAGCACGGAACTATGGTCTATACGCGAGGCCGAGTTTTAAATCGCTTACAATCATCCTATATCAATGAAATTTTAATTAACGCGGCGGATCGGACTTTACATTATACGGACTGAATTGAATTATTCCTGGATTATGTCATCGGTTATATAACTATTTCCGTATTAGTTGCGGCGAATCTCACTCTGAGTTTCGAGTTTTATTAATGAGATTGTTTACTTTAATCATACTGATCGTCCATCTCGATCGGTATGATATTTCATTTGATATTAAGATTAAGAGGCTTAGCTTGTGGTTGGTTGCTAGTTACCCTTTTTCCCCCATGTTACAAGCTCACCCTCGACACTCTAAACATATTCCTTCTACCAGCTTGGCGCCAGCATACCGAGAAAGTATGTTACATCTCTGCCTGAGTATAAACCAGAAGCGACATTTTGGAAACCAAATTGATTCTGAATCTGTTTTGAATAAGTAATTACTTGTATGAAGCCGGCGGGCGTAGAAAAGCTATCATGCTCCACTCAGATTTCATCCGAGTAGAGAGATATGCGTGTTGTTCTACAAAGAGCAAGCACCCGACATGAATCACTGTGTCTCCACTTTGATGATATCTCGTCATCGTTTCCTGCCGTCAAACATGAAGCGCAATTCTCTCCACTTCTGCTTTTGCCTGCGTTTGTCTTTCTCTCGCTTTTCTCATTTATTCCCTCTGTCCGGTCCGTCCGCTTGTTTGTCTGTCTGTCTCTACTCCCCTCCCCCCCCTCTTCCTTTATCTCTTTCCCTCGCCTACGTGATTGACCTTTGAAGCAACATCATTCCTTTTGATTCCCGGCTCTTCTGATATTCCTCTGTTCTCGGCTGTGAGTCGAGGTGATTAGTGAATCGCGATGTATTCTAAAGGGATTTATTCATGAAATATGAAATACAAAGCGGGATGCGAAAGGGCGGTAAAGGAACGAGGATGGAACGAAATATTGATGTCAAAATTGTATTCCTACTCATGTTTCTTTTCAGTCTCCTATTCGCTTTTACATTCACCAAAGTTAGCATTTACAGGTGGGAAATAGCAAGGCCGAATGTACGTCTTACATAGCACATTAGGTCTCAATTTATATCACCGTTGATTTACAAAAGACTACGATAATCATATTTATCTTTTAGGGGATGAAGGGGGCTCGTTTATTTCTCTTTTTTTCCCTTCTCTTTCTTCTTGTCCGCGATTATATATTGCATTTTTGCGACGCCTTTGATGCCCACCATCGATTTGTTCATAATGCCCTTCTTATCCCCACGTGACTTTGTTGCTGGTGATTGCCCTGCAGCCAATAACTTTAGTCGCAGGTGCAGAAGCGCCGGCTGATGCTGGGCGCGCGATTGCCAGCTTTTGTTCCGCGATCATATTTACTCTCGCAGCAATGAGGTCGAATAAGGCAACCAGCGGGAGATCAGCTCTGGACAAATGAGCATCAAGACCTTATTATTGTACGGGATTACGACTCTCTTATGGGGTTTTGTACGCATTAGCATGTTATTTGGCGACATTCTCTTCGATATAATAGGTTGCACTTATATTGTTAAAGGTGGTCCGGATAAATATCGAGTCCTATGCAGGTTACAATTATTATCACACTAATCAATGGAAAGAGTCATTCATCAAGCTAAACCTCATTGATGAAAGAGAAACGCGTGTCATTGGTCCAACGGCAAAATTGCTCCTGAATCAAATCCCTTCTAACGCATTGATTTGCTGGAGTCCAATCACCCTGCACTCAGGCCGAAACCTTACAGATACCTTTGCTGAGTAGTTTTCTCTTTTATTGCCCACGCGTCAAAACGTCAATATCAATGAAAGGAAAGAAAGAGAAACGGAAAAGGCTTCGTCATAAATTTACAGGTAAGGCAATTTACCAATAGTGTTCTGTTACAATGAATAATACATTAGAGGCTCAACTAAATGAGTAAGGGGATATGAATCATTATAATGATTGCACATTATAGGCTCAGCCTGGCAATAAAACATTCATTTTCAATATGCAATCGAGCACGGAACAGGGTCAATTCTCATGGAGTAATCATATCCCCGTATCATTATTATTTCAAATTTGAATGATAAATTAAACAACTGACTAAAAGACTTTACCGAAAATACGTTCGACCCGAAAATATTCCAGGTCATGAAAAATATAATTTCCACGTCGAATTGTACAGAATGGTTAATCATGAAAGCGTTGCTAAAAGATTTCATGTCAAAGAT
>NC_051407.1:31350351-31351751 GCF_015228065.2 Penaeus monodon
GACACTTAAAAAGAAGGCTCAAGCAATTACAGTGCCTCTGACTCTTCTATAAAATAGCAACATGACATTTTTTTGTGTAACTGCATTCCTTTTTTTATTCTTTTTTTTTTAAGAAACACTTTCTTTCATAAAATATAGTTTCTTTACGCTTCATTAATGCCTGAATGATTGGCGATAGATCTCAGTGCAATTATGAATGATTAATGAAAGTGATAAATTCCGGCTTAAGTTAATGATACTTTGTCCTTTTAGATAAATGATCAAAACTGAAAAAAAGAAAACTAAATGTCTTAGCGGAAAATGTGTAAAGCTGCTGATAGTATGGCAGTCAAGAGGAAAAAGCAGGCTGTAGAAATATATTTTTTTCTCCTATGTTTCTTCTCTCTCTGCTTGTTTCTGTTTCTTATAAGAACGTTAATTCGACAGTGGTTGAATTATTCATATCTGTGACCAAAAGTATAGTTCATAAAATGTAGTAAAGAAAGCCTAAATTTCCTTTTCCATAATACCTTTAAAACCACCTATGGACTAAACGTATACAATTTATCCCCTGTTAATTCAGTATCAATATGTCTCGACAAAAATGTTCTGGCACACTGATTTTTTTTACTGTTTATATATTGGTGGTACAATTCTTAATGCTCATAAACGAAACGCGCGGAAGTTTGATGAGGACAAAATATTGCTTTCAGAACTTGAATGTTTGGGAATAAAAATATCTCCTCTAAATTAGTATAGATCTCACTGGATCGTCACTGATCACAATTTTTCTGTCGGATGCTTACTCAAAGCCAACCATTCTCTTAAATAACAATGCGTATGTGTTGATTTCGATAGCAATAAAGCCGAAAGAAATGCAAGCTTATTTTACGCACAGCGTGACCTTTTCCAGGTTTCAAATTTGTTGCCTCACAAGCCCTGCTCAAGTCACTGGACGGTGATCACAACATAGCAAGTCCTTACGTAAAATCTGGTGATAAAATCCTTTATCTCCAACACAAAGCTTTTCATACAACTTCTTAAAGTGTTCAACAGAGTCATGGCGTTCGAAGAAAATGAAATTGGAATACACACAGTAATCGCAGATGCACCTGGTAGCTCGATTTCTACATTTTAGACGCATAAAAATTGCCCCTCTAAAAAGAAAGAAAGAAAAAAAAATGTACCGCTGACCTACAATGAGATCGTTTTAAAAGCACAACTTTATTAATTCACGGCTTTCTTTCAACTTGCACGGACCAAGAACCTTTCCTGCTTTTGAAGCTTAGAGCCGGTGGACTAGCGGAGGAAGTATTTAAAGCAATAAAGACCGAATGCAGTTCAGATATAAGCCAAATGGGTATAACTATATGATTATAAGAGAGAGAGAGAAAAAAAAACTGGAAGACTGTCGCCTTAAC
>NC_051407.1:31351848-31352923 GCF_015228065.2 Penaeus monodon
GTGTGCAGCACAGCAACACAAACGAATAAATGAAAAAACACAGAGCAGTCTCCTGATCAGGATGGGAGGACTTGTTTCGAGTTAACGAGTGAATGTTCAAAGAGAAGAAAAAACAAAAGAATGCGATATACTAGCATATGTCACACATAGGAAGCTCATTACCTGAACATCCAAGATTAATGAAGCGTTTGAAAATACGAAAGAGTTATGAGCTTTACTTTCACCAGTTGAAACACTAAATGTTATTACGGAAAGCGTGCTCGGTATTGCAAACTAGGTGTTTTTATGTTTTTCACTTAGAGGAAATTTCCACATTTAACCATCATATGACAAAGTATTAGAAGAAAAATAAAGAAATTACTGGTTAAAGCTTTGAAAACAATATATGTTTTTTTTTTTTTTTGCATAATTTACTCAGGAAGCTGACTTGTAAATATTTGAACAAGGATCCACCAAAGATTTACTTGATTTAGAGTTACTCTTTAATTACGAATATAACATAGATGGTTGTTCTAATTTTAAGGGTATGTGTGAAACATCCATGTAATATTTATTCATATGCAACGCCTTTTAGACAAACACAGATATGATTCTCTGGCAAAATCCAGCTTCGTCGTCAACTGCCTTTTATAGAATTTTGAAACTTATTTGATAAAAATCAAAGTAAGAACATACGTAGTACGCTGTGCTTTTAATCAGTTACAACCTACAGTGACAGATGATATACAAGATCATCATGTAATAATAACAATAAGAGATGTGAGAGATATAGATGCTAGATATTGACACACACTCAGTTGCACCGTGTAATATTTACATTACACGCACTGATCCATCATCCAGAACGACTTGGAAAAAGATGTTGAGAGACAAGCAAGGTCACACGGCTTAAATTCTTTCTATCTTATAAATACGACATAGTGCATGTTGTATCTAGGTCGTAGAAGGAAGCTGAACTCAGATGGCAAAATGACCAGTGAAGAAACATTTTCTAAATGAACAGTAGAAAATTACAATTGGAATTTAAGTAAATAGGTCTGAATGTAGATATTTGCGTTTAAGGGATGGGCACAGT
>NC_051407.1:31353007-31353384 GCF_015228065.2 Penaeus monodon
TGGAAACCCACAAGTCGTGTCAAACATAACTGGAGTAAATTCAGATTTATCGCATTTTCGGTCTGTTAAGGTTGATATTAATTCGACCAAATATAGTGATTATGCCAAAATTACAATGAATATACCAGTTTCATTATACAAGAAGTTCATGCATGGCAGCCAAGTCATGCTTCAAAAGAGAGATTGGAAATAACCCTCAAAATATTGAGTAATACAAGCGCATTCACACGACCTTTAGATTAAGATCAAACAGTGACCTTCTAAACTGGCTCCCTGTACAGTCTGATCCCGTTATATCGAGTCAAAGAAATCACAAGACTAATCGAAATCACGGTCCCTTTCGCTCAGATGTTATAGATCTTTTGGAGCCACCTGAA
>NC_051407.1:31353706-31353971 GCF_015228065.2 Penaeus monodon
TATAAAATCAATGTATTTGTTACTGTTATAATTATGCTTATAAACAATATTTGCATGTCACCAAAAACTTTTGCCCAAAGGTTATGTCATCATACTGAAATTTATAAGAAATGCATTGGACAGTGATATAATTTCAACCTATTTCAAGTACTCACTTCTCATTAGCAAATTATACTGACAGGCATACAGGTTAAAACGCACATCAAGAATGGTTTTTTTTTGGTGTGTGTGTGTGGAAAAGCAGCTGTCCAGTGATCACACTGCC
>NC_051407.1:31354030-31355678 GCF_015228065.2 Penaeus monodon
TCCTAACCCTTCGACCGTCTTTTCATCGTGTACTAGGTTTACCTCACCACTGCAGTGTTACCCACAATTTTACATTCGTGACCCCTTTCACAAACGCGAGATCCCACAGCTTCAGCCATCTCATTTACTTTCTTTTCTTTAACAGCATTTTTTGAGACTAAGAAAATCCTATTCAAATATTTATGCATACTTTATTTCCCTAATTTTCTTATCTCTGTCTGTTTCTCTGTTTTTAAGAATCTGTACAAACTGTATTTACCCGCAGTGTAATATAGCAGCTGAAAACCACTGCTCTAAATACGTAGCTATTTCTGCAGAGGGAAAAATCGTGAACTGCGTATTTAAACTAAAAGTGAAACTAGGGACTTGAACTGATGGTGGTGTGCGTGTATATGTGTGGGGGGGGGGGGGGTATGTAGAGCTTACCTCACACTCATTTGATTTACCTGGTGGTCCCCTTACCTGGCGTTCATATATTCTACTTAGCAACCGTTCATTCAACATACATGAGTTCGCATACTTTTCTTGTATGCCCTCTCATACCTGGCACTCGAAGACTTTACTTTCCTGGCGTGATTTAACTTATTTATCAAGCGCTCACTTACCCTACGCACCTGCTGTTCACTCTACATGCGCAGCGGTCGCGTACTTATAGGCGCTCACATACTTTATCTGGTGCTGACATTCTTCACGTAACCTGCTCTCATTCTACTTACTAGTGCTACCTTAACTTATCTACTATACTCACCTGGTGCCCAGGTACCTTGCCTTACCTAATGCTGATTTACTACCTGGGACTTACATCTACTCTACTTACCTACCACTATGCTCTACTTTACTTACCTGGCACTCACATGCTCTACTTTACTTACCTGGCACTCACATGCTCTACTTTACTTACCTGGCACTCACATGCTTTACTTTACTTACCTGGCACTCATATATTCTACTTTACTCATAACGTTCCCTCCCCTTCTCATAGCGATCCCGGAACGTCATAAGTCGATCCAAGCCGATTTTTCAATGTGCTGGTACTTTTTTCCGGTACCTTTGCAATAGTGTCCCGACATCGTCCCAACCGTACTAATACAATCTGAACCGTTTAGTTGAATGGTTGTAAATGTTTTCACTATTGTTATTAAAGCGAGCAGTTCCATTACCGCTCTCAGTTCACTCCCGACCTGGCTAGAGTTCACATTATCTTGCAAAAAAAATCCATCAAACGCAAGAAAAACTGCCGTTCTCGCAGTGATTGATTGGCAGTGCAGCCGTTCTGAGGACGGCTAGGAACGCTTGAGAACGGGAGGTAGAACGTGTGGAGTGGGGGTTATTAGACTTATTTAATAACAATGATGATACGCGGAATAATAACAATAATCAAGAACGTATAATATACAAAAGCACACATTCACACGCACGTGCATACAAACATGTGTTCGCGCAGATACACGTGTTAATACAAAATTCATTATGTAGTTCACTATGAGTTGATATATAATCTTTTCTTTAAATGATACAGGCATGTACAATAATGGTGTTAAGCGAGGAAACGAAGAATAATAATTGGGATTTTCTTAATTATCCCCGTAGTGATGAAGATAATTAATAACAAAATTATTTAGCAGCATCAGCAACCGTACACATAGAC
>NC_051407.1:31356490-31357176 GCF_015228065.2 Penaeus monodon
CTCACTGTGAAGTGTGAAGTCCTGCGCATTGAAAATTTCTCTTATCAAATGGGAGCGTTATTTAAGATTCAGAACGACCGGGAGACGTGAATGCCCCCTTAACGTAAGGTTTTGATTTGTAAACATGAGGTGTGGAATCTAATTGGATTTATATTACTCTTTAAGTCTAATGTTAATAAAACTCTGATTTTTGGTGAATTCTGAGCTGATGTTTTGATTAAAAAGGGAGATATTGATAAAAAAAAAAATAAAAGCTAATGTCAGGGATTTAACTCTAGATGTATGTCAGTGTGTAAGATCTTTTGGGTAGATTTTATGAATAGCAACTGTAGGCTGAATTAAGAGATATTTCTAAGTGGTGTCATCATTTCAGGGAGAGTTGAGTGAACACTTAATACTAATGACATTGGATTAATGGTTAAATACTGCGCACTCGTCTGAACTTAAAATCTATAACCGTTCTTTCTCAATATTATAACAATATGAAGTGATATATTTTATCTTACTAAATGTGTTTCTGGCTGCTCGTTTGTATATGAGGAAATACTGGAAAATGACGTAATTTTGCCATTCATGTTTCTCTTTCATGGAATTCAGTGTGTGGCATCTTCCATTACAATAAATACTATTACAGGTTGAACAAAATAAAGCATGCACCCCATGGAGTCTTTGGGAACATTCCTGGT
>NC_051407.1:31357515-31357785 GCF_015228065.2 Penaeus monodon
CTGCACAAGGTTACCCAATCCTAAGAAGTAAAGTCAATGAATGCAGAAAACCACTAAAGATAGATAGAGGGAAAATGCACAGGGAAGAGAGAATTGCAACTGCTGTCAGGAGTCATGCAAGCGTCCTTCTCGATAAATACCTCCAGGGGAGTCGTGCAATTTGCATTTCAGTCCAAGCAATGTAAACAACTAAGAGGTTGGATATAATGTGAATGTTTAGAAAAATAAAATCTAATACATTTTAGCAGTTTTAATAAGTATAATGATTTT
>NC_051407.1:31358355-31358794 GCF_015228065.2 Penaeus monodon
CTTGCGGATGCTGCAAGGCCAAAAACCCGGCGGAGGTGGATCGCTGCTCTGAGACGCCAGGACAAAGGCTGGAACGCAGACCTTGCTGGGGATTGCGAGCTGCATTTGCTGCCGGGCGATTTCTTGCAAGAGACTTTGAGGGAGACAGAGTGGTAGCGTAAGTTTTTGAAACTTGATGCTGCTCCTTAGTCTTCAGCTGCTGTCCAAAGTCAAGGGCATTTTTGGCTTTTGATTTCGTTAAGTAATGTTTTTTTTCTGTTAAGTTTTGATTTGTCTTGCCTTTCATTGTTTACATTTGTAATGGTGGTATCTCGAGAACGGAGCTGGGGTTGTGAAAAGTAAGAAGGAATTTGAAATTTATTAATGATGTTCTGGCACACCATATTTACCATCATATTTTCGTTCATTCTTTTCAGTTTATTGATAATAGTCTTCAACG
>NC_051407.1:31358840-31359628 GCF_015228065.2 Penaeus monodon
CTCTGAACATTACTAAGACCGGTCACTATTTTTCCCGTTCCTGCACTAATTAGTTAATCCCTGAAGCTTAGCAGTGATGTCCAACCTAGGGTCTCACTACCCTTGGAGGAAAACCATGATAACGCATATGGTCCATTGCAAGCCTAATGACACTTGCAGTCACACAAGATATAATAACTTCAATACTTCTACTTTTTCGAGTTTCCGTGAATGACAAGAGAACGTTTTAATAATAAAAGAGGATTGTACATGGGAGTACTGACACGAACTAAGATTAAAGTAAATTTTAGAATGCCTTGTATTGTTTCGGTATTTTGCATTCAATGCACAAAATATTTACTGACTAGCATTCACATCTTGCACGTTCTTATCACAATCTTTTTATTCAGCCGCATTATGAGTATGTCTCTCAGTTTCTTGCCCATGGTATGTAGCCTAGTTAGAGAAATAGCTTATAATGTGTAAAATGTGTAACATTATTTTTCGGCGCATATCGTGTATTTTAGATATTTAAACTGATTGCTAACATGCTTTTTACAGGTGCAGCCTAGTTAAGGCAGTGGAATAATTTATTTTTGTGAAGTCTGTTTTAGTTAATGTTTACACCTGTGTGCATAATAAATAGTTTTGTTCTAAAAGTTTGTAGTGTGATATAATAAATTTATTTTTAATAGTGTTAAGTCTAATCAGTAAGAGTATTTCTTAGAGTGGAGTCTAGTCACAGTAATGTCATTTGTTACCAAACTGGACACCAGAAAGAGATAACTATGAAACACGATGTTATTCTA
>NC_051407.1:31359697-31360003 GCF_015228065.2 Penaeus monodon
CTTATTTAATTTTTTTCTATTTTTTTATTGAAAAATTATTACAGTACTTACTGATTAAACGCAACGACCTTAAAAGAATACAGGTATACAAGTATACTTTTTCATAATATAACATGTCAATAACTCTATTAATTTATTGTTTTTCATTAAAAAGACTTTATCTAATATGAAATTAACTTTCAGAATTGAACGTATTATACAGCACTGCCAAGGTAAGGCATATCGTTGTGTTCAGACTGCAGACCATGTCCAAAGCAGAACGAACCCATTTTCACCGCCAAAGGAAAGGACAAAATGCGGAATATT
>NC_051407.1:31360025-31360159 GCF_015228065.2 Penaeus monodon
AAGAACACACAATATACACCAGTTATTTTTTTTTTTTAATGTGTGTGTGCGTATGTGTGAACGCGCCGATTTTATTCCTATGTGAAGCCTTTCCATCAATGAACCGAAAACTAAGACTTCGCATCGATACCATG
>NC_051407.1:31361480-31361732 GCF_015228065.2 Penaeus monodon
TAGCTACACCTTGTTGAAGTAACACCGACAGAACCATCATTGCAGCAAGCTTCATTCAACACTCCGTAACTAATAGTGCGATCAAGCAACACACACGGAACCTGATAAAGGGTTTGGAGTGGCCGGGACCCAGACAGGACACGTAGGGACAGGCATGAGGAAGGGGGAGATGTAAAACGAGGATATCAAAGGTATATACCTCGCCGTTGTGAGGATTGGGGCTGTCGTGACAAAGGGCGGGTGGATGGACTC
>NC_051407.1:31362306-31362797 GCF_015228065.2 Penaeus monodon
AGGGTGAAGCCAGGAAGGGTAAAGGTTAAAGCAGGGAAGGATATAGGTAAGCAAAAGTACAGTTGGAAGGGAGGGCTTAAGGTAAAGGGGGAGGTTAATGGAAGGAGGGAATTGGGGAAGGGAGAGAAGGGCGAGAAATGGAGAGGGCAAGGAGGTAAGGGGAGAGGGCGAGGGCAGGGAGGGAGAGGGGTTGATGAGCGGCAGGAATGATGGTCGAGCGATAGTGATATCCTGCCGTAATAGCCAGCCATAACGACAGTTTGCGGCGGCCCAGTAATTACTCGCGGGGGCCTTGCCTATGACACCGGCCATTACTGCGCAGTATCTCTGAATGAGGCAGCAGATTCCTCCTTCATCTATCGTGAGCGCTCTCGCTTCTCTTAATTACTTCGAAGCAGGAGGTCATCACGAGGCCTTTTATGCATGCCGGGGCGCCCTGGGTACTTGCGACGCAGCGACAACTTCATTTGTCTGCAGGAGGGACCTTTGAA
>NC_051407.1:31364138-31364389 GCF_015228065.2 Penaeus monodon
GTTCTAGCACCAATTTGTCCCAAAGGAGTGCTATAAATTGAAAAATGTTAGGAAAAATAATGAACACCTGTAAAATGTATAAAAAAAAGGCGTTTCAGATTACTCACCATTCAGGACATTAAGGAAGTTTTTTTTTGGTTACGTAATCTGATATTAGGGTTCAGTTTGCATTTAAAAAAAATATATAGACGTGAAGGAAAAGTGCTATAGTAGTTGGCACGTAAGTAGACCGAATATGATATCAGTTCTCA
>NC_051407.1:31365059-31365318 GCF_015228065.2 Penaeus monodon
TTCATTTTGGGTTCTGGTTCACTAATGCAACAGACACCAGGAAGGCAATGGTTGCAGATGCACACGATAATAAGGTTATGTAGGCATGATTCAAATATATACGACATATGTTCCTTGAGTTTCAGTAACATTGCAATTTTTACAATGGTTTCCCAGTCTTTTTAAGATTGTGTGATACTAGTGAAATTATGTGAAACCTGCACCACCCCCCACCTCACACACACCGCACACAGATGCGGACGCTTAGACACACATATAG
>NC_051407.1:31365622-31366116 GCF_015228065.2 Penaeus monodon
CACACACATAACGAAAACAAAAACTTCTGAACGAATAACATTACACAACAGCACTCCACCTACTAAAAAACTTAAATTCACACATCACTATGAATAAAGTCTCACACACACACCTGCAATGATATATAAACGATATATAACAGATAAATATACAAACTATAGACGACAATTAAAAATAACTGGAGACAAAAAAAAAAGAGGAAAAAACATAATTCCTTAAGATAAATTTTCTTATAATCAGCAACAGCTTAGCATTGATTTAATTCATGCATTATAAGTGCTAACATGGACTATTAACTGTTTATAATACTGTGCTGATAGAATATAGAAACAGGAATAAAAATAAAAAAAAGATGACAAACAACAGAATAAACGTAAAGAATAAACAATTACTATAAAATAAAATGAATAATAACAAAACATTGTAAGGTATAGCACAGAATGGCATTTATAGAACTGGAGCTAAGAAAATATGATAGAACAAATGCAAAGAT
>NC_051407.1:31366946-31367278 GCF_015228065.2 Penaeus monodon
CTTCAATACTGACGATTTTCGAGTAAAAAAAAAGACATCGCAGTCATAAACTATAGGAATAAACAAAAATATTAACAGGAATGATGCCAAAGAAGTGAATTAATAGATATGAAAGTAATGTTAACAAGAACAGCAATAAAAGAGATAAGGCGTTGAAATCACAGCGAGAAAGAAAGAACATTAAGAGAACCGGAGAAGAACAAGAACACACACGAAAGAACAGCAAACCGAGAAAGAAAAGGAGAGAGAGACAATAACATCGCAGCGACCGAGCGTGAGAACAAAAACCCGGCCTAAGAGAACAAGCGGAGGAGAAAAGCACACACACACAC
>NC_051407.1:31367560-31368215 GCF_015228065.2 Penaeus monodon
CCGTAACCCCACAACGACCGCGAACGAGAGCGAGAGCCCAGCCCGGGGAGATCCGACCGGCGTTCTGAAAGCAACACAGCCGGAGTAAGCTCAGGAATAGCCAATGATGAATGGCAGATGAGGCATCGCCAATATTCTTAATCACTCGGGGAACGGTGAAATACTCTGCTCTGTTGCGTAATTCCCTTGGCCTAATCCGTGGAGCGCGATCCATCTGTCTCCCGCAGCGCCGGATTAACGCTGAGCTACACTCCTGACGATCGAACAAAGGCGTGAGGCGCTGATTCCAGGAACCCTTTTCCTCTGAAATCCCCGCTAAGAAAAAAAAAGCGACATGAGCCAGCATCGTGAAGTGACGAAAGGAGAAAAGTAATGATCCTAGAAGTTCTCAGCATCATGTAGTTATTTGGCCAGTGAGTTTACCGCATTACCGGGCCGGCGCAGGAATGTTAATAAAGCGGACCGTTTGGGGACAACAGAGAGACATGCATTATTTATCCGGCGTGCACTTAATTGCAATGATCTTATTCATAGTCATGGATACGACGGAATTCTTTCGTGTCAAGTAGAGATCGCTGGGAAAGGAATGCGTGAATTTACAAATAGTGATGATAGATAACAATAAGAAAACAGATTAAACGATAAAGCTGATATG
>NC_051407.1:31368260-31368854 GCF_015228065.2 Penaeus monodon
TAAATCCTACTTCTCGAAAAGTAGTACAAAATGTACTTTTAAAAAATTCTATCTTGACTATCACACCCAACTTTATCCGCTCGCGTTAGAACACACGAAAACAAACATGACAACACTACCCTGCCGCCCGCCATCACGTGAGTCTCCGAAATAATAGATATCACAGACCCGACCAGGTCAGTCACCTACTATCCTCCCCTCCTTCCTCCCCTTCCCCCTTTCCACACCCCCTTCAGGTTAAAGTCAGCTGCATCCACTGCCAAACGTCAGCCTTTGAGAGTCGGGGCTAAAGTGAGAGGCCAGAGCTCACACAAATACTGCGAGGAAAAGAATCTACATTTGTTTCCTTAATGTTGAGAGTGTACAGTATAAACCATATTGTTTTGGAATGCACAGCTAAAAAGGAATCATTCAGACTATGGTTACTGTGTACTATGAAAGAGTTTGTTAGCTTTATGCAGTTCTTTTCGTAGATAAAAAAAAAGTTTCCGTAAATTTTAAGATAAAAAATGATGTTTAAAATCACAAAAATGATAAACTTGGCCCTGTACGCAGTAATGGAGGAAATACATAAAGAATGAAGCACAGATGCAG
>NC_051407.1:31369798-31371662 GCF_015228065.2 Penaeus monodon
ACTGGCATGCTATCTACAGCCAGCCGCGGCGGAGTGAGGTTCAGGCTCAACAAGAGGGTTTCCGAGGTTCAGGCTCAACAAGAGGGTTTCCGAGGTTCAGGCTCAACAAGAGGGTTTCCGAGGTTCAGGCTCAACAAGAGGGTTTCCGAGGTTCAGGCTCAACAAGAGGGTTTCCGAGGTTCAGGCTCAACAAGAGGGTTTCCGAGGTTCAGGCTCAACAAGAGGGTTGCGAGGTTCAGGCTCAACAAGAGGGTTGCCGAGGTTCAGGCTCAACAAGAGGGTTTCCGAGGTTCAGGCTCAACAAGAGGGTTCCGAGGTTTCAGAGCTCAAAAAGAGGTTCCGGTTCAGGCTCAACAAGAGTGTTTCGAGGTTCAGGCTCCACAATTGGGTTCGAGTTCAGCTCACAGAGGGCTTCGTCTTCTCGAATTGCCGATCAACGTCTCGTGTTCGTTGTTCGTGAAACGAGGATCAAATATGCTTTGATTCCGTTACTCCATTTTGGTGGAGTTCTGCTGCGTGGATCTGATGCGTTGCGCTTCTATTGCCGAGGTTAATGGTATTGTTTCTGTTGCTGTGAATACTGTCACTGTCTGCTTTTGCGAATGCTTTGATTTTTTTTTTTGAGTGTTATGAAGACTATCACTGATTTCTACGCTTCAATTATAATTACTGTATATACTGTCATGAATATTTTTACTTCTGTTGTTGCGAATGCCATTTAAGTTACTGCTAGTATCAGTATAACAACCGTCAACAATGGTGTTAATAACTGAATATATGTTGCTATGGTAATACGTTTTTTTTTTATAGTAGTATTGCCATGCGCGTTGTGTTTACTGTCATATTTGTTAACAACTTCTAAAACTGCCACTTTTGTCATAAACGTTGCTCTGCAGTCAATCTATCCATCTATATACAATTATGTATGTATTACTTACATATGCACATATGTAATTCGTGTACGATATAGACACACGTTTTGTTGTGCACATTATGAAATCTGATCTAATGATTTTGCATAGGATAGGAATTGAATGGTGAATCTTTTTTTTGCACTGCACATGCCTGCCATAATTAGATACCATAGTCTAAAACCACCCGGACACGCAAAGGGGGTTGCTGAAAATAATTTTCTTGGTAATAGCGTCTTTGGACTTAACAAACCGTGAATTTGCTGATTTCAAAATACCTAACTGGTTGTGTATAGATAAATGGAGAAGACTGGCTACTTCCTTAGAAAATCGCCTTACATATCTTTAGCTTTCATTATAGGTTGTTACTACGGAATGAAAACAACGATTACTAGAATTACACCTTTGTGCTTCCCTAGAACTTTCACGCACAGGCAGTAATAGACCTTATAGTTAAATGACCAGGAAAAAGAAAGGGATGGGGGAGGGAAAATGTTGATGGATGTTGCAATTTGTTACTCTCTTTTGCATGCTAACAGCCTAATTCTTGGCGTGGAATGTCAATTACAGTATAACTGCAGAGGACTATTGTAATAGTGAAATGGCAAGAATGAATGCCATCATCCAGCTGTATATTTCATGAGTTGGATTTATTTCGCAATACGTTTCAAATATGAATGAATTTGAATATAAAATGCTGATATGAAAATCAACGATTAAAAGCTAAAAGCCTCCAGATCTTCAAATCCACGCTTAACCATTTTACTTAAATCTTCCGATAAAGAGCAAAGCTCATTTTAATGATATAGATGTAGTGAATGCATGATGTATTTAGAAAAAAAAATCAATATATATATTTCTTCATCATGTCTGCAATATCCTGTTTCAATGTTAAAATAAATCTATATGAGACACATTAGAAGCCTGTCTGATCCTTTCAGGAATTTCAAAGA
>NC_051407.1:31371995-31372388 GCF_015228065.2 Penaeus monodon
AAATTTTGCCGCTATAATTAGATCCAGCATCCGGGATACAGATGGCTTTAAAAGCACATGACCTTGTGTTATTTTCTGCCTTTCATTCGAATTCATACAAATCTTTTAATTTCGCTGCATATAGAACGGCTTGTCCTCGCTTTATTAATCATTCATTACGCTTTCAGGCGAAGGTTTAATGCCCAGCTGATGACTCCTGTGGGAAAATCCCTACCAGGAAACTATGCAAGCTTTTTTCAGTTAATTATTAAAATTAACAGCGTAATTACCCGTTATCTTGGCGTCAGCTGCCAATTAATTATGTATAATCACAATTAGCGAACAAAATTAGAATTAACAAGAGTCAACACCGGCTAAAAGACGAGGATATTGTTAAGGGGAGAAGACTGAGCC
>NC_051407.1:31372423-31372586 GCF_015228065.2 Penaeus monodon
TGCCTCGGACACGGGGGCACGGAAGGCACTCGGGCTGAGACAGACGTGTAGATGTATAGACGTGTAGAAGATGAAGCGACCACAGACCTCCAAACATCTCTATTTTGACACCAGCGTATGAGTTCTATATAGTCCTTTGCTCCTGTTCAGTATCCATTTATTT
>NC_051407.1:31372693-31372893 GCF_015228065.2 Penaeus monodon
CACTTCGTTGAGAAGCTGTCTCCTTCATCCTATGTCTGTCACGAAACACGAAACACGCATCCATGAAAAGGTGAACATATCAAAAGAAATACTGAAACGCTTAAAGACCAAAGCGTATCTTCGAGGACCTTGAAGGGGGGGGGGGCGAAGGAACATGGGATTAATGTTAGAGCGAATGTATGAATGAGTAGGTGAAGGAA
>NC_051407.1:31373024-31373462 GCF_015228065.2 Penaeus monodon
AGCAGAGCGAAGCGGTCGGGTACCATGAGAAACTGCGCAGTTAATCATTTTCCCGGATTACCCAGGGAGAGTGCAGACGCGACATACTATGGCAATTATTCAGTTCCCATTTCGGAAGAATATTGCTAGGTCATTTAAGGAAATAAGGAAGAGGGACAACATAGGTAGTGAGAAAGAGTTTACAAGGAGAAATAAGTTGTCGGTCACTTCAGTTAGTGATAAAACATCGATATCTACACAAAATGGTCGGATGGTATTTATTCTGTTATTAGGAAATGTGTGTTAATTAATGCTTTTTGGATACTAAACAACTTTTAGTAGAATCGGTGTGCATTAATTATCAATGTGTTTCTTTGTGATGGATGTTTAGGTGTGTTCTTTGATCGAATGAATCAGTCAAATATTAGGCCACCTCCACATAACGATTGTATTTAGTAT
>NC_051407.1:31374545-31375442 GCF_015228065.2 Penaeus monodon
GCGTGTTTGAGAGAGAAAACAGCTTGGGAAATAATGGTATACAGATAGAAGAAGTCGACTGATATATGGATGTATGGATAGAAATAAAAACATAATTAGGAAAATAAATGAAAGCTTATAACGTATATAAATGGAGAGATAACGAGACACAAGGAGAGGAGAGGATGCCCTTAGCATTATCCGGGCGAAGTGCACAGACATTCGGACCTGCAGTAACGCCCGCGGTTATCCTGGTTCTTAGAGGACTGCTAGAATAAAGAAAGGCTTTATGAGATTACTTGCTCGGACTTGGGTTTCGTGATCGGCGTTTCCCTGGGAGTTGGAGGCCCTGACATAGCGCTTGTTCGTGACGAGGGTAACTTGCCGCTCCGTGTTCCGTGCTCGGTTCGCTAGTGGCAAGACAATGCCGGAGGTCGGTGTGTGGCGTCGAGAAACGGGGATGAAAGTTTGAAACTGTTAAAGCATCTATCGTTTACGCTATTTATAGTTTTTCGGTTCGTTGGTTGTTATGTTTTTTTTTCTATTGGATGGCCATTCGGGAGAAATTTCAGAGTTGTTTTGAAATGTACTGGCGGGGGAGAAGAGGGGTAGGAGGGATGCGTCAGAAAATAAGAGAGCAAAACTTGGAGAAGGAGAGAAAGAGATAAAGTTAAGTGAAATGAAAATAAGTTAAATTCAGATACGACGTCAAATAAGAGTAAAGGAGAAGATAAAAGCGATTCCATAAAAAAACAGTAATCCCCTACTTCGATCACCCTCTTTCAAGTACTCCAAGGATGCAACCCAACCCGAGGCAATTCTTAAAACATTGTCCGCAAAACGTTTTCAGAGAATTTTGCAATTTGACTCCAAGATCGTGTTTCCAAGTCCGCCGTCACAAGCCAAGACTACCAGACG
>NC_051407.1:31375473-31375660 GCF_015228065.2 Penaeus monodon
GTCAGGCGAGAGAAATACGAACTTAAGGAGGCATGAATTAACATTCTCTCGGATTCTTTTTTCTGCTTCTTCGTCATTCGATCATTTCCCTTCCTCCCCTTTCTCCCCTTTCTCTTGCGTTTCTTTCTGTGTGTTTTCTTCTCTTCTTCGCTCTGCTTTCATTCACTTAATAAGGGTTTGAGAGTTC
>NC_051407.1:31377028-31377282 GCF_015228065.2 Penaeus monodon
ATGGTGAAGGCTTATATATGGAGTAAGGCTACTTCGGATTCGTTCTGATGTTCAACTGCTTCGAAGCTTCTGAGGTTCATTCGAGCCGTAGGTTAGTCACGTCACTCTTGTTCCGTGACGTGACCGCCAGTTTAACGCTGTGTGTGCTGGGGGTAAGCTGTTAGTTGTTGTTTTACGGTTTGATTCTTTTGTGTTGGTGGTTATTCTAGGTTATTTTTTTCATGAATGAATTAATAGTTTCTATATAGCTTAAT
>NC_051407.1:31377336-31377490 GCF_015228065.2 Penaeus monodon
GTGTATACATTATTATTATTTGTTATATGCGTTAGAGGACTCCAACTAAGGGCTGGGTCGAGGAGATGTCTTCACCAGAATATTCTCCAAACAACGTGGCTGAATTGGCATATTATTTATTTGCGTGTTATTGGTACGTTATTTTGACAAATGT
>NC_051407.1:31378311-31378449 GCF_015228065.2 Penaeus monodon
TTTTATGATTATAACTGCTGTATGTCTCCCAGTAAGGGGCGTCTCGCTCGTTCAAACCACCGACTGTAATTAGGTCATTAACATCAGAAAATCCAGCGATGGTGATTTGCAATGTTGATAATTAATGAGGGGGCGATT
>NC_051407.1:31378525-31378657 GCF_015228065.2 Penaeus monodon
GGGGGTGGGGGTGGATGGGGGGGTGAAGATGTTCGATGGGGAGAGATTCTTGGCAGCCAGCGGAAGGGAGAGGGCGCTGGGAGTCTAGCCAGCTCACGCCCGTACAAGCCAGAGAGGTGAAAGCGTATGTAA
>NC_051407.1:31378932-31379484 GCF_015228065.2 Penaeus monodon
GAAAATGAAGAATAGGGAGAAAAAACGAAGAACTCGATTTTAAAAGTTTCCATTAGTGTATAACGAAAAAAAAAGAATTGCGTCCGAACAGCCTTTCAGAGAAATCCTTCTTAAAAGCACAGAATCCCATCTTGTTTTACAGGGAAAATGTCACGAACAAAACTTTCCCGTGCTGAGCATATTCCTAACTTTCCCTCCTCTACAGGACCATTTGCTCTAAAGGCACAAGTTATCAGAGATCTGAGTGGCTGCTAAAAAGCTCTCCTAAGAGAATAACGCTTTCGCCTTCGCCTTGTCGATTTGAAGTTTTTTTTTTTTTAGAATGATAAAAAGTACGTTAATATTAGAAATACTTAGGCTTGTTGGATACCGCGAGGAAAAAAGCATAATTAACATTGCACGTTAACGCCGATGAAATATGAAAGAACCGAAACATATTATACGATGTAAATAATTCTGAAGGCTGATTAACGGAGTTAATGGCAGCATTTAGGGAATTATTTGAGCAAAGCTTTATAATTTCAATAAGGAAGAAGATACAGGCGCATTCCA
>NC_051407.1:31380303-31380973 GCF_015228065.2 Penaeus monodon
GCAGAAACTAACGCCTTCCCAACATCAGAAACTCCCCAGTCTCTCTAAATATGAAATAAAAACAGCGCCAAAAAAAAGTCTGCCCTACGAGTTCGAAGGAAAATCATAAAAATGTCTTGAAAATTATTCACCTTCGTTTAAGCAAGCGACGCCACGGGGATTCAAAATCAGCAGGAAGACGTTAGCGCTGCTTCTGATTTCGTCGGAGAGGAAAAAGGATTTAGAATAGGAAGACGAGGACGCGTTATAAATATTGATAAATACTGATGGGGTCCTGCTTGGGAAATATCTTCAAAGGCACATTTTCCTCCGGTCAAAGAGAAGTCGCTGAATCTTTGTTTTACGATATCATGTAATTCTTATGCGAATTTTTTTTTTCATAATTATAACGATGATGGTGAGCTGGGATAACTTTTATGGGATAAAAGTTTTCCTCATTACTGTCCTCTCTTTTACCTGTAATTTTAAGACTTTCTTAAAATTACTGATAAAGATGTTTCGTAAGCTAGTATGCATATGTGATTATCTCATAAAGAGGTGGTTATATCATGTTTATAATTATGTTCATAAACTTGACATTATGGACCTGAACGAGTAACTACGAACGATACACACACACACACCACACAAGGTATATCACACATTCTACCACAGACACTCAGCAATAGTG
>NC_051407.1:31381131-31381236 GCF_015228065.2 Penaeus monodon
CTACTACATAAACACACTACATACACAACTATCACTTTTCAACACGACAACCCAGCATCCCGACACACACACACACAAACCTAATTATTCAATCGTGATCTCTTG
>NC_051407.1:31381296-31381434 GCF_015228065.2 Penaeus monodon
AGCAATCATTATCTTATTATTATCATAATACCAACTGCTATAGCTATAGCTATATTACTACTAGTGCATAGTAGCAATATGTGTAGATAGTATATCTTCCCTAAGGGATATATATATGGCCATTGAATATAATACATA
>NC_051407.1:31383378-31383821 GCF_015228065.2 Penaeus monodon
TCAACTAGGAAACTGAAGCCAACTGCAGAATAGGAAGGAAACGTTAATAATATGCATATTGACAACATAAAATATCAACATAAAATATATTTTTTTATGCTTCTTTTTGGACTTCCTGGAAGGCGCTGCAATATCTGTAATAATTGCTTTTCAAGTGCACATTGTAAACAGAGCAATGATAAAGACGCAGGGATTCAATTATTGACTGTATGAACAATCCAGTACTAGAGAAAGGATAAAAAAAGGGAGAAAAAAAATGGAAAGAAATTAAAGTTAACAATATTTATTCTACCCATTTCAATAATGATTTCATGGAAGACGAAAATAAGATGAGCTTCACGAGGATTCTTATCCGCATCCGCATCGTAACGAGCAGAGAAAGAGAGAAAAAGAGAAAAAAAAAGTAATCCAGTCTCATCCGCATCCCACAACCCCCCCCCCCT
>NC_051407.1:31383903-31383993 GCF_015228065.2 Penaeus monodon
GAACAGCGTGGTGACCCCGCTCGCGTTATCAATGGGGCGTCGGGGCAGCGGCTCTCCACGAGGCATTTACCACGGAGGCATCCCTCACTT
>NC_051407.1:31384027-31384460 GCF_015228065.2 Penaeus monodon
TGCTTATCCCGCCTGAGCCCCGGGATGACGACCAGATTCAGGGATTATCCGAGATGCATGGCCGCGCTCCTTCGGTAATGAGCGGCGCTGGGGAGGACGGCGGTGGGGAGGAATGCTGTTGGAAGAGCGGTGGGGAGGAATGCTGTTGGAAGAGCGGTGGGGAGGAATGCTGTTGGAAGAGCGGTGGGGAGGAATGCTGTTGGAAGAGCGGTGGGGAGGAAAGTGTTTGTTGGAAGAGCGATTGGGATGAAAGTGCTTGTAAGATGAGTGGTGGGGATGAGTACGTGGGGAGGAAAGTGGAAAGAATAGATAAAAAAAAGTAGAGAGAATTGGGTTGATGAGAATGAGAAAGTGAGGAAAGGGGTGAGTATGAAAAAGGGCGTTGGGGAGGAGAGGAAGGAAAGAGGGAATGCATCTAGGATACGCGCGGGCC
>NC_051407.1:31384524-31384925 GCF_015228065.2 Penaeus monodon
TCATCATGAGGAAAATTATGGTGAAGATTGAGCGATATGGGAGGAAAAAAAGACGAATTGGTTGAAATATGAGGTGGGCGTGAGGCAGCGACAGCGAGGGGAAAGCGTCGAGGCGATTGGCTCTGCGGATGAGGGGACAAGGGAGTCAGCTGTCATCCATGAGGAGCGCCGGGGACCATGAGGAGAAGGAATTAATGAGGTGTGAGTTGTGGCAGGGGAGGAATCGATGCCGGCGCGAGGACAAGGCGAGGATAAAGAACAGAGCTGGGGGGGATCCGGGGAGACTTAGTGACTGTGAGAGAGCTTAGGGGATCCTTGCGGACGCAGGGATGGTAAATGTTCTGGGGAGAGGACGGTAATGGCCGGCTGCCGGTCGGGGGAAGGGGGGAAGGGGGGCAGGG
>NC_051407.1:31385268-31385415 GCF_015228065.2 Penaeus monodon
CCTGTAGCTAAAAAGAAAAAGTTTCCGTAAGTGTTTTAATCCTTTCAGAAGCGAAGACGACCTTGAAATCCTATTAACTTTCTTCATCGCCTTCCACAGGGGAGGAGCAAGAAAAAAGAGGAATATATATATTTTTATACAAATACA
>NC_051407.1:31385576-31387043 GCF_015228065.2 Penaeus monodon
TAGGAGAGCGGAAGGGAAATAATCATCATAGTCGACAATGAAATAGAAAAGAAGCATGCACATTAGTAAATTATTTCGTCTCACGCCAGAAAGCAGAGATGAAACCATAATAAACTACTGTACAATATAAGAGACAAAGTTCATTGTAAATCTTGAAAAAAGCTAGACTTTGCATTAGACTCAATGTAAGTGAATGTAAACAAACGTCAAATTAATGCATAAGCAATATACATGGAAAAAAATGACGAAGAGCCTACGCAAGAAATGCTCTGTCGGATTCTTGTTTCAGGAATTTACAAAGACTCACCTGGTCGATGAGTCTGATCATGTGTGTATAAGAAAGAGGCCAACCGTGGTGATTAGTGTGAAAATACTTGTTTACAGCGCCTGTGATTGGAAGCATATTTCCGTCTGAACAAAGGAGAAGCGAAAATCTATCTGCACTTTGAGCAAAATTCATACCGGAAGGAAGATATTTCGTAAACAAGCATTACGGGTAAATAATTGCCAGTATTTGCTTGATTTAGGCAAGAAAGGGAGACATCAAAGGATTACAAGGTACTAATTCTGTTAATAAACAGTGATCTGTGTTACACAGATTTTCCATGTTGTGATTTCATTCTTTTGAAACTACTTTACGGAAGGGAATTGGCACCACCGTTTTTCTCTTTTGTTTGACTGAAAGCCTCGATTGATTTTCTAGCAACGTGATTAGGACTTGAAAAAAAATATAGGCGAAATCCAAAGAATAATGAGGTACATAAACACTTAAAAAACACTAATGCTCTCGAGAATTAAGAAAAAATGAAAGGAAAAGGGAGATAAAAACAAACAAAAGAAAAACAAACTCAATACCAGATCAAATTTTTTTAGCTTCTAACGCCATTGCAATCATCACTTATTGGATGTTGAAAAATTTTCCAATGATTTTTTATTTGGATTCTGCCGCTTTCAGAAACACGAATCGACAAATATAACGTTGGATCGTTAACTCTTGATCAACGCCAAAGCCAAAGGACAGAGTAAGGGGCACATAGTTAAATCATTGTAGGTATGGTTGTGACATTAGGTGTGGGTTTGTGGTAGGCGTAAGTGTGGTAGTGGAATGGAGGTAGTGGTAAGTGTGGTTGAGATAGCTGTAGGGTTGGAATAGAGGTAGTGGTAAATGTGGTAGTGATAGCTATAGGGGTGGAATAGAGGGAGTGGTAAGTGTGGCCGTGGGAGTTTTAGCTCTTGGTTATAAGTTGTTTTAGATGTGGTTAAGAGGTAACTGGAAGCGCGATATCAGTCATAATAGTAGTTGTAGTGTTGGAAACGCTTTTTTGGCTTAGCTGACAGATCAATTTTTTTTTTTCACATTCCCGCTACCAGTACGATAGCGGATGGCATCGCCACCTGCACACACATAATTGACAGCAGCTTTTATCTGCTTACTTTGACATGCGAACCTGATTTTTATCATTCGTG
>NC_051407.1:31388056-31388193 GCF_015228065.2 Penaeus monodon
TTCGTATTTCATAAACATCTTAAAGACATCGAATGTTGAAACGAAATGTTGCAAAATGCTAATATGGCATATATTACACCTCTTACTCCCCTGGTCAGTGTTACGCACACATCTGAAAGGCTAGACTTGGTTCCACG
>NC_051407.1:31388256-31388644 GCF_015228065.2 Penaeus monodon
TGCAAACGTGTAAGTCATGTTGCAAAGAATGAGGTAACAAAATTCAGTCAGTATTTGCGTTGATGGTAGATGCATCCAAGCAATAGCAGTGAAAATGCGAGTTTCGGCAGAGTGAAAAATAGATGATATCCTGAAGCACAGTCAGCATGACGAATGCAGAGGCACTCGCTGATGGATACATTCTATATGTTAATGAGAAACGAGGTGTAACCGAAACTATAACAACAAAGGTTTCGTTCTGGTTGGAATAACATGTCCTGTAGAGGGTTATTCTAAATGCAGTTCTGGAAAATGTAGGAAATGTAGCTTCAACAGAGATAGTAGTACCATCAGTTTACATGTTTTCATAAAGATTTGCTTTCTTTTGTGTGTTATAGACCAATCAAAT
>NC_051407.1:31392881-31393217 GCF_015228065.2 Penaeus monodon
TGAGAAAGTAATTTGAATTCATAATTCATACTCAAGCGAATATTGCAGAGGCCCATGTCGAAAGCTTTATACCTTGTGTCAAAAGTTTGCAGACACGGTTAGACACGGGCCTCTTGCATGCAAAAGAAAAAGTTTACTTGATCGATTCTCACTCTTTGTTTGAACTTTCTTTGGATGATGCAATGCAGTGCAAGCATGATTTATTTATCGACTCCACATTTTATCTATTTGCATTTCATTACACTACGTATCTATTGTATTTGATTTCTTAGCTATTGATATATGCATTTGTTAAGAATTAAATTATTGATCAGAGAGTTCTTTAATTTTAGTCAA
>NC_051407.1:31393265-31393727 GCF_015228065.2 Penaeus monodon
AATCGTCATCCTATATTTTGCATCATCTATTTATCTATTTATTCCAATGATTATCTACTATTATTCCATTATTTATCAATGCCATGATTTCAACGGGAGAGTTATACGCCTTCTTTTGTATGTACTGTATTTTTACTGTATCAAAAAAAATCTTGTATATACTGTATTTTTACTGTATTAAAAAAAATCTTCTATGTACTGTATTTCTACTATATTAAAAAAAAAATCTTGTACGTTCTGTATTTTTACTGTATTAAAAAAAAACTTGTATGTACTGTATTTTTACTGTATTAAAAAAAATTGTATGCACTGTATTTTTACTGTATTTAAAAAGAAAATCTTGTATGTACTGTATATTTTATTACTTTTCCTATTGTCCTCTTAATGGAAACCTCCTTAAGGTCAAAGGGTTTTGCTGACGGGAGGGAAAAATTGTCCTCAAATTTTCATTACGGGAACAAG
>NC_051407.1:31393795-31393978 GCF_015228065.2 Penaeus monodon
CGACCCCTCCCTCCCCCCCCCCTTTAATCAACCCTTCCGCCCCTTCTCTTCCCAAAAAAGGAAAAAAAAAAATCTAAGAAGAAAAGGAAAAATACCGAAAAGCAAAGGAGGAAAGAAGAAACAGAGCAAGAGAGAAGAAATATGTGAATGGAAATAGAAATCACAGTTGCCTTGGGGAAAAAA
>NC_051407.1:31394017-31395872 GCF_015228065.2 Penaeus monodon
AATCAACAGGAAGAGGAAAGATCCCACTAAACCGAATTATTGATGTTGCAGACCGCTAGCACCTATATAATCTCCATAAACGTCCACTCCAGCTGATAAATGGCTCCTCTTCGCCACATTCCTTCCTATTGCTGTGTTGCGCTCGTGCGTTCCATTGATTTTCGCTCTTGTGGAGTGGCGGGGGGAGGGAGGGGGGTGGCGGGGAGAGGAGAGGGAGGAGGGACGGGGAGGGAGGGGGGGGTGGCGGGGGGGGTGGCGGGGGAGAGGAGGAGGGTCGGGGGAGGGAGAGGGGGATTAGAGAGGGTAGAGGGATGGAGAAAGGAGGGGGATTAGGGAGGAGAGGGGAGGGAGAGGGAAGGAGAGGGGGGTCAGGGAGGGAGAGGGGGATAGGGAGAGAGAGGACAGGGAGATTTGGGAGAAGATGGGAGAAGGGAATCAGGGAGAGAGAGGGGGGCAGGGAGGGAGGGAGGGAGGGGTTTGAGAGGGAGAGGGGATAGAGATCAAGGAGGGAGAAGAGGGAGAGGGAAGTCAGGAAGGGAGAGGAGAGGGGATTTGGGAGAAGAGGAAAGAGGGATTAAGGGAGGGAGGGAGGGGACGAGGGAGGGAGAGGGGAGAGGGATCAAGGAGGAAGAGGGAGGGAGGGGGAGGGGGATTAGGGAGGAGGAGGGGTGAGGAAAACATTAGGAAAAGGTGAAGAAAAGGAAAAGCTGAGGAAGTGGAAAGGTGGATTTAGGTGGATTTAGGGAGAGAAGGAAAAGGCAGAAGGGAATAAGGGAAAAGGGAGAAGGAGGGAGGAGTGGGAGGGAATTAGGGAGAGAAGAGGAGAAGGAGAAAAAGGTATTAGGAAAAGGGACAGAAAGGGAGGAGCTGAGGTGGAGTTAGGGAGAGAAGGAAAAGGGAAAAGGCATTGGGAAAAGGGATAGAAAGGGAGAAGGGAGGGGAGGAGGTGGGGAAGAGGAATTAGGAGGAAAAGAGAGAAGGAGAGGAAGACGAAGATAATAAAGGGAGAAAAGGGAGAAGAGAGGAGGGAGGGAACAGGAAGAATAGGGAGAAAGTGTAGGAGGAAAGAGGATTAGGAAGAGAAGAGAAATGAGAAAAAGAAGAAAAGGAGTGCGAACGATGAATAAGGGAGAAAAAAGGGAAAGGAAGGAGGAGAAGGAGAGACAGGATTAGGAATAGAGGAGGTGAAAGTGAAAGGAGGGAGAGGGGGATTAGGGAAGAGAAGGAGGAGAAAATAAGGGATTAGGAAGAGAAGGAGGAGAAAAGGGATTAGGGAAGGAGGAGGAACGAGAGAGGGCGATTAGGGAGAGACAGGAACGAGAGAAGGTGACCTGGAAAGTGGATTAGGGAGAGAAAGGATAAAAGAGGAATTAGGAAAAGGAGGAGAGGTGGAGGATGGGGAAGGGGAGAAAAAGGAGGACAGAAGAAAGGGCAAGAAGAGAGAAGGAAAAAGAAGCAGGGGGATAGTGATGGAAGGAAGAAGGAAAGAGGAAACGAAAAAAGGCGTAAGATAAAAAGATTGAAAAGGGAGGGAGAAGAATTGGAGAAGGGAATAGCGAAAGAGGAAAAGAGAACTAGGAGAAATATGAGAAACGTGAATTGAAGAAAAAGAAAAGCAAGGGAAAGAAGAAGAAGAAGGGAAAGAAAAAAGCATAATAAATATGAGACGAGAGAAAGGAAAAGAGAAGAAATAAAGAGACAAAAAACCTTAAGAAGAAAATGATGAGGAGAAAATAAAAGCAAAACAAAACAATATCGAAGACGCGAAAAGGTAGTTTGTCAGTGATTTTCAAAAATACGATCAAAGAGAAGTGATAATAATAATAAATGAGACAATGAAAGAAAGAAATAGCGA
>NC_051407.1:31396983-31397316 GCF_015228065.2 Penaeus monodon
CTGCTGATGCGCGATGGCGAATGCAGGGGTCGGAGGTGAAGCGCAGATGTTAGAAGGACGGTTGGGTCCCCACTGCTCGAGACTGTTTACGGCCCATAAGAAGCGTTGAGAATCTATGGGGCAGAGAAGTGCTGCCGCTGTCGCAGCTCTACGAGCGATGTTTGGCTGTATGCGAGGGCTGTACAGCGATGGAGCTGTCATGATTTGGCTGTTCATGCGAGGGAACCGCAAACGTAGTAACAATTGCTTGCAGACGAAGTGATTTGCAAGGTCGATTAACGTACCGGAAAATGCTTACTTTTGGCTTGGTATTTTCCATACATAAAGTGTGCG
>NC_051407.1:31397442-31398664 GCF_015228065.2 Penaeus monodon
CTATGTTAACAAATGTACAACTGATCTACGTGTTGGTCACCACGCATAATAACGATGAGCTGTAAAACGTATACTATTGGCGTAGCAAAAAGGACATTAAAAAACTGTCCGTCTTTCCCGCTCTCAGTAATTTATAGGATAAGGGATGAATACTATAATATTGTTATTAGCACCCCAGAGTTGACAAACTTGTGTAGCACAGCTACTTTTCTGAAGTTTAAGATCAGTATTTAATATAATATCTTTTCGAGTTAGGTAACCTTGGCATGAGCTATTTTTCCAACAACATAAGCTTTTACGTTGCGACTCTCACAAAGTTTACGCTGACCCTAGGATCGTTAGGCCGGGGCTTGTTCTTCTACTCTTCTGACGTTAAATTAGCTATCCATTATTCGCCATTGTGCTTAGTTGAATACTGTCTTATGCATTGATTCATCGTAATAACATCCGTCACTGAACCCGATGGAGCCGTGACAGCGTCGGCTTAATGTAGAGGCGGTCTACCACACATAGCAGTCACACCGGCAACTGAGGCTGTAAAGTCGATCTGGCTATTTCGGCGCAGGAAGAAACCGACCTTCGGGGACGAGAGATCGGCGGCAAGACCTACGGCTGGCGGGAGGGGCAAGTCATTCTCGCCGACGCCCAAGATGCCCGAAGTTTGGATGAGGTTTAAGGATATGGAACTACGGATATTGTTATTGTTAGCCAGAGTGTGGAAACAAAACTTGTTAGCGTCTGGTTCACCGACGTTTCTCTGAATTTGTTACAGTACTCCGCTATTGCTTGAGATGGAGTAATATCTTTTCGTTATACTTGAGCACGCAGTATTTTACAACCCACCGACGACCGGAATCGTAAGCTTGGCGAATTCGACCAAACACTCCGGATCGAAAAGTGCAGACGACTCCAAAGAACACCTTTAAGGAAAATCAGCCTCCAGGCCGAGGGACCTTTATCCTTCTCCCCCTCCTTCGCCTCCTCCCCCCCTTCACCCCCTCCCCTCCTTCGCCTCCTCCCCTCCTTCGCCTCCTCCCCTCCTTCACCTCCTCCCCTCCTTCACCTCCTCCCCTCCTCACAAAGCGTCCCCACCTCGGGTCTCAGCCAATCAGGTCCGGACAGAGATGGATGTCCTTCCTATGTGCTCGCCCGAAAACTGTGGACCAATTAATCAAGGTAAATGAGTCGATGTTTAGCCGGTGCCTATGTGGACGTGGGCTGA
>NC_051407.1:31398778-31399115 GCF_015228065.2 Penaeus monodon
GGTGCCAGAGCTGCCGATGACATTCTTTGACTAGCGAGGCATGGAAGACGGAGTCCGACATTTAAGGAGACCCAAAGGAAAATTGGGTTGATATAAAATCCTAAGAATCGGTTAATGAAAACCTTTTTCTGTGCGCTTTCCATAACTGTACAGTAGCAATTGCGACAAGACTTTCTTAAACATCTTCGGATACGTTCTACGTCAGCTGGTTTGACATCTACAACAAAAGAAGGAAGGAAGAGAAGAGGGTAAAAAAAGGCTAGAAAATATATAGAGAGAAGGACGATTAAGCTTACAAGAAAAGGAGATTGTCATCTAATGTTCTCGCGCTGTCTGG
>NC_051407.1:31399989-31400757 GCF_015228065.2 Penaeus monodon
CCTCGCAAACTTCGATTCGTCGTTTGATTAAAATGTTCCACGTGCGTTTAAAGGTTCCGCTACCAGGCTTTGAAACTGGGATGCAAGACCAACGTAACCGTGTTGCCAAAACTCATGTTATATCATGAAAATTAATGAAATATAGTGAAATTCTGTGGAAAAAATAGAACATGTTAATCGTGGCTAGACAAATAATTTGCTGGATTAAGTATTTTGGATGGTTATTTTTGGGGGGAGTAAGGTTAGAGACTACCATTTTCTTCCTTTTCAGGTCAGTAGTGAAAGCTAGGCAACTTTTTATGTTAATTTTGGATTACTATAATAGTTTAGAGATAAACGTAGTATTATGAAAGCTAGTTGTATTGCAGTAGATCGATTTGGATGAAGAGTAATGAGATAAACTGATGCTCTTTTCCTGTTCAGAGAAAAGAAAGTGACTGGCGCAACAACCACTCTGCCCATGTTTGCTTGTACCCCGGAACTGATTCAGGAAAATAAATAGCGTTCGAGGAGGAGTCTCGTCGTGGGTGACATCTCCGGTGACAGTGATAAGAAAATACTAGTGATACTTCAGAGAGTTAAAAAGAGTAATTAAATAGCAATAATATGAGGTAACATTTTTGCTTCGATGTGTAGGGAAATGTTTATGTTTCTTTATATATATCATATAGTTGTCTCCTTGTTTTGTTGAAGAGAATGCTTAATTCCTTTCGAGTAATCATCAGTCACTGGGAGAAGATGATTTCGTCCCCCTGGCTAGAGCTCGTT
>NC_051407.1:31401681-31402142 GCF_015228065.2 Penaeus monodon
TGAACGCGAGTCTTTTTCAAGCGTTGACCTTTGGATGTCTGACTTTCAAGTGATATTTTGCAAGCTGCCTGTGTCCTCTAAGAATCAGTGTTTGATAGTAACTGTAAGTAGAGATAACTGTTCTTTTAAAATATTCTCAAGTATTGCGTTTGTACATATTTGAATTCAATATGTATGGTTCAGGCACTAATTATATTGCAAAGGCACGTTGAATCCCAGAGTGTTAATGCCAGGGGATAAGTAGACAACCAGGCACAGGTATTGGAATATCAAATGACGATAATTAGAATCATTTTTAGGAGTATAGACTAGGGTACAAGAGCATTCTGTCTCTGTACACAAGATATTCTCAAAGGCTACATCTAATAAGCATTTTTCGACTCATAAGTGTGTATGTAGGACCACTCCCTGAGATCGGACCATTACCCTTGTAGAGAACTAGCATCAACGTCTATGTCCTA
>NC_051407.1:31403350-31403774 GCF_015228065.2 Penaeus monodon
GCGATACCATGTTACCCGAGCAGAAATTTGTTTTCCAGATTATGAACACCTGTACATTACTGGACCTACATCCTTGTACATATATTATGTTTTTCACCTCATCTACAGACCCAACAAAATTTCAACTGAAGTCACTACACATGTTTGACCAAGTTAATCTATAAGAGCAGCTTTGCTCGCCTCTTTGCCACATCTTTACCTGACGTGATCTTGCCTGTGTTCATTTTCATATGAAATTTCAGTCCCATGCCAAAGGAAACCGACAGTACGATAAGTTCTAGAATTCCACATAATTTCCGTTCATAAATTAATTCAATAAGAAGGAAAGTTTTGCTCCACCCACTCTATGCCACGCCCCCTACCCTGATGTCACCTGCCTATGTTATTCCTCATGTTAGCCCTATAGTCTGAGTTTACTCCAACT
>NC_051407.1:31404784-31405310 GCF_015228065.2 Penaeus monodon
TTCGGAATCAGAACGACTACACCTTTATAACGTGTGACATCAATATAGACGTCTGACCATTTTTATTCTCGTCATAAAGACAAACATTCTTATTTTCGTCAAATCCCCCCCTTCTCCCCCTCTCTCCCCTGCCATCCCAGCCCCTCCCCCCAGACACTGGAGCCACCCCACCCCACCCCCTACCGACCCTCCCTCTTTGTGACATAGTAGGGCCGCTCAGGCATGCTGTAACAGAAATGAAAAATATTGGTCTCGTGGGAACAGGCCATGTACAGTTCTTTTTTATGTCGCTCCCACAGTTCATGAAAGAATTATAAATGGACGGACGTCAAAATAATTTATTTCTCGATGCATCTGCTGGAATTTCGCATCACAATGGCCAGGTATAACACTTGTCTGAGAGATTTACTTCCGTAGCCATCTCTGCCTCTCTCGTCAATTTTCCTTCTGTGCACCAGGACGCCACGAAAGACTGCCATGATGCAGAATATGCGTGTGTGTAAATATGAGTAAATTTATGAACATG
>NC_051407.1:31405933-31406205 GCF_015228065.2 Penaeus monodon
CCTTCTTACATATAAAAGTCAGAGAGCGCAGGATGAGCTGATGCCCTTTGTTGTCGCCGTGCCCTTTGAACTCCTTTTTTATTAGGGATATGGAAAAGCTCTCTCTCCGGCAGATTACAAGAATAATCCCACGAGTTACTTTTACAAGATAGAGGGAGCCATAACTATTTGTATGGATGAGTTTTTATGGGTGTATATCTGTTTGAATATGTTATTTGCGTGTGTGTATGTTCAGAAAGAATTGGCGGATGGACAGGCGGGTATACATAAGC
>NC_051407.1:31406270-31407094 GCF_015228065.2 Penaeus monodon
TCCATTTCCTCTAATAATGGAGTCGGAAAATCCGTTCTTATCCCCGATTAAGAAACACCCAAGTGACTTTATTAATTTCTGAGAAGCTGTGAGTAAGAAGGATGCTGGGGTCTGGATGAGATGTCTGGAAAAGAAGATGATAAGACGGAAAGATGGCGAAGAATGAGCGTGAGTTGAAAAATAATAACAAGAAGGCAACAAAAGTAGAAACATATTATCTGTTGTATAACAATGACATTATGAAGCAGATACAAGGGTACCTCAACAGAAACGAATTTCACGGCGAGTTGAACAGACAAAGAGGCAAAAGGAAGGGAGACGAAGAGACAAGGCCATAGAAGAGGGAGAGATGATAGAGAGCAGGTGAGGTGACAGTAAATAAAGAAGAGAAGATAGGAGACAAGCAACAGCGAGGAGAGGGAGCGAGGGACTCCGGCCATAAATCCCTGATCCAAAGGGGCCAGGAAGACTTGTGGACACGCACGGAAGGGAAGTTGTGAAAAGGGATTCCGATGATGATGCCAAAAAGGAAAAACGGATGACGGACTGGAGATGAATGGGGGGGGAGGAGGGCAATTGATTGGTTGCTGAACGCTGTTGTTGACAACATTAAAGTTATTTGCCGTTGCAGATCCTGTTGAAATTAAGGTCGTGTCTTCTCAAAATAAGATAAAAGGTATTGGAACGCCAGTAGATTGATTAGCGTTGTAAGTAACATCCTGTAAATTCGCTGTAATCCGAAATAAAGGTTACACTTTCCTGGAAAAAGTTTATTGAAGTTAAATGTCTGACACATTTAATTAATATCCACAGCCTCTCTCTAG
>NC_051407.1:31407167-31407239 GCF_015228065.2 Penaeus monodon
ACCACTATACCTTTATATCCCAATGAAGGAACACTGCCTTTTAAGATGAAATTTCTCGAATTAAGTAAAACT
>NC_051407.1:31408512-31408644 GCF_015228065.2 Penaeus monodon
GTTTACCAGTCTTCCTGTCCCTGGGTTCTGATGTGAAGGTAAAATTGTTTGCCGCAAGAAACGTCTCTCGTGAAGGAGTCATGAAACTTCAGTTAACAAATTTTCTGTTCTGGGAAGACGAGTAAAACTTTC
>NC_051407.1:31411191-31411536 GCF_015228065.2 Penaeus monodon
TGTTTGTTGTTGTGACTCAAATGAAAATGTCTTGTCCTCGCAGTAGATTTAATGAGGAAAACATGTGAAGAAAGGGCATTTTCATTTATAATATATGTTTTGCAGTAGTAAACACACGTATTTATATAACCGCGTTTTCTTGTCTCGGTGAGAGTGTACTGTCATAAATCTACTGTTAAATTCTCCACCGACGAAATTTCTCTTAACCCAGGCCCTTATAAATCACTGATTGCCACTTACTCGCTATTTCAAGGCGTTTAATCTATGAATTATGATGCCACATGAATCGCATGACGAAAACCCGATACAGTTACGGAGAACATAATAGTATGTGTTTTATTGCAC
>NC_051407.1:31411677-31412103 GCF_015228065.2 Penaeus monodon
AAGGAATTCAAAGAGAGAAAAAAAAAAGTGAGGAAAAAATAACCCACAAGTGAAAGCATGAAAACGCTAGTTATTAGGTCCAGGACGCTCTAATCACTCGTTAGGTATCTACCGAATGAGCTCGAGAATAGACGTTGTTGCCAATGCTCTTCTTAAATGTCCTAAAATGGTCTAAACATTGTAAAATTTGAGTACACCAGAATACACTTAGGAAACTTATTCTGAATCTTGAAAAGTAATACTACTACTTTGAAAATAGAACTAAAGTGACTTAAACTAAACATATGACAAATACACACTAGTATTTGCTCGGTAGAAATGCTCAAGTTTTGATAAGCAGCTCGTATTTTAAAATTTGGAATGATTTCTTTGGTTTTGTTTGTTCTGGCATATTTGTCTGTTCCCCGACTGTGCGCTGATGCAATC
>NC_051407.1:31412298-31412472 GCF_015228065.2 Penaeus monodon
GTAAAATCAAGAACAGTTACTTGCATCTTTTGCTGAATAGCTTTTCTATTGCCAATGGATCCTCTTTTGATTTACTGCGCCTTTCTCCTTTCTTCTCCGTTATTCTAGAACATTCTGGCCTGCACAGAAAACGAGGCATAAAAAGATTAATTGATTGTGACGCTTCGGATCCCC
>NC_051407.1:31413285-31413569 GCF_015228065.2 Penaeus monodon
ACATATATAAAGAAATGGCTTCAGAACTTTCTTGTCCTTAGTATATTTTTCCCTGTTCCTTACTATTTTTTTTCCTTTTTATCATTTATCTTGCGACTTGTTTTAGTCATTGTTCAGTCCCTCCTCATTTCCTGCTGTTAAGCCGGAAACCCATTGTGAATCTTTCCTTTGACTTGTTCTGTAATTATTAACATTGTTTTTTTCCCCCGATCTGAGCTTATCCGTTCGCGCGATTAATTTCCTGCTCTTGAGGCACAAATAATGTCAGAGGATAATGTACTGTT
>NC_051407.1:31413952-31414102 GCF_015228065.2 Penaeus monodon
CGAAATGGACTGCTTAACTAAGAATAATCATATCAACTCTAATAGCACGATTAAGTAGTGCATCGATTCCAGCTACAGGGTTTGAGGTTGTTGTTTTGCAGCTGTTAGAAAAATGGATACTTGATCTCCGGTGACTTTATTGTTGTGGAG
>NC_051407.1:31414448-31415273 GCF_015228065.2 Penaeus monodon
AAAGAACATAACCATCATCTACTATGTTCCAAGAGATTATCATTCATACTCCATTTGACCAAGACCGAAAGGCTGCATTGCGGTCCACCAGAAATATCAGAATGAAAGAAAAAAAACGAAACTTTGACAATGAAAAAGCACTCAGGACTTGTGACAATAGCTCTGCAGCCTACCATAACACAGACGAATCTCGGCGTCGCTCCCTTGTGGATGTCGAACCGGGAGGAGGCAGGAACTACAACATACAGGCACTGCTGTCAGGGCCCCGAGCTCACGTACCGGGAAACCGATACTGAACTAGATCCACGGTACTAAACAGTGTACAGCTGAGAGGGATTGCTAAGATATAGAAATGAAAAAAAATTATATTTTAGGGTATATATATACCAGATATATAACAGATTTTTTCGGATTAACACACGTGTGCATAGAAGATATGAATTCTTTACCTATACAAATACAGCGCTTGTTCTGTAAGAGTAAATGTATAGGGACACGTGGAACATAATATTTCATATTTGTTGTTCCAGAATAATGAAAAAAAAGAAAAAAAAGTGCAAGGGGATTTCTGATTCCCATAGAAAATGTCACTCTTAAGCTAGCAAGGAGGATATACTATACTGCATATCCTCATCTTGAAATTAATATGGTTCACAAGGAGAAAAGGCGAACGAACAGTATTTATTGTATCTCAAGAATAATGAGATAATTACCTGAATCAGTGGTACAAAGAAGTCTAAGAAACATTTTTGCATAACGGTAATGACTATTAATCTACAAGGGACTCGTTTAAAACAAAGCATTTATTGTGTGTTTAATTATATC
>NC_051407.1:31415645-31416198 GCF_015228065.2 Penaeus monodon
ATCACAGCGGAAAAGACAGAACGGAAGAGAGCAACTCATTTACAAGTCGCTGTGATAATGCGCGTCGAAAAAAGTACACGAACCGTGTGCTCTAAGAAACCCAGCGTCCTCCCGAGAGAACAATAAAAGACGCTGAAGATTTCTAGAACATTCCGAGCGACACTCGCGAGGAGGTAAGTCATAAAAGCTGAATACATCAGAACGCCGCGCCGCCTAGGAGCCTAAGGACAGATCCTCATCTCGGGAGACTGTACCATGAGCCGGTCTGGGATAAGGAGGAAGCACGCGACCGGGAGCCTCATGTATATGTACACTCTTGGACATAACGTATGACTATCCTCGAGACGTTTGCTTTAGTGTGGGCGGCTCCCTTCCGGAAAAATACTACGCACTGTATGGGAAATGAATTCTTTTTAGTTACTCTTCCCTTTCAACCATGTCCCTGCCTTATGATGGGTGGCTTCCCAGGAAAGTGAATATGCCAAGCGTTTTTATGCTTTGGCGACTCAGTGGTTTTGGATTGTATGTGACTTACGGCAAGTGACTTTTTCAT
>NC_051407.1:31419066-31419309 GCF_015228065.2 Penaeus monodon
CATTTTAAAGTGGCATTTTATATATCCCTATCGTTGGATACACAGGGAAAGAACACAACAATCCAGAAGAAGCATTATGAAATCTTACCAAGCAGGATATATGCCTATAAGAAATAGGTTTCTTTCCTCGACGCAGTTTACTTCGTCGATGTAATTAACTTTGAACTGTAAAGTAGACATTCATGGAACTTATTCCGTGTGTTTTACTCGCATTTGCATTACTTTGGGCTCTAAATACTTGCA
>NC_051407.1:31420204-31420734 GCF_015228065.2 Penaeus monodon
CACATTTCTGTACACACGAATTCAAGACATGCAAGTTTTATGAAGGTCATATCAAAGCCGAAGTTAAAACACCATGCTGCAAAATACATTCGGCATAAAATCATAATTTCTATTGAATGTGATGCACTCACAAAGCGAAGTTCATATCTAATTCGTACAATAAAATATATTTCCGCTAGTTTTTACTAATTGATGAACGCTGCCATCAGCACAACCAACTTGCTCTAATATTAGCATCACCATCACGGTTCTTCGCGAAGCAGCAACTGCCTCATTGAATTTGATGATTCTACGAGTTTAATCTGGATGGGTAGTTGGGATTATTATTAAAGGTTTAGGACAAAGGCTGCTATCAAAGGTAATAAATGATAGTGTTGCATTGCAATCGTGTTTTGTGAACGCGCAAGAGGATTTATAGGAAGCTGTTAAATCAAGCCTTTTCGATAAAGTTACAGTTTGTTGATATGATTAGAGTGATTCATTTTCATTATCTCAAGAACAGATGCGTAGAACAGACGCTGTTCTGAAAC
>NC_051407.1:31422569-31422662 GCF_015228065.2 Penaeus monodon
AACATTGCCCACTGCAATGCACAAACAAGGCTTCCTCCCGGGGAAAATAAGTCCCTGCCTGCAATAACCAAACGCACAGCTACCAAAGCAAGA
>NC_051407.1:31423460-31424108 GCF_015228065.2 Penaeus monodon
AGCTGAACGGATATGATCTCCAGGAAATCAATTCACCTCCTCACTTTTCCTGAACACGTAGAACGCATTGTATAAGTTCTGATAGTGCCTTTACGGTAGACCTAAGGCGGTATTCCAATACTGAGCGGAATAAAAAATAGCGCTTGAACAGAACAAGAAAAACGTCTTTGAAAGAGGAACAATCCTCTTAACTATAGAGAAATTATCAGGGAATCATATCCTCCTAAAAAATGTGAATTCTGAAAGCGCAAAGCAAAGGCGTTAACAATGGTAATATGTAGCGGATGCATTTTAACATTCATGATTTAATTTCAAGCATGTTTGAATTCTTACAACTTCCCTCCCATTCTTTCCCAACTCTTTCTGCCTTAGTCCCCCTTCCAAACCCTGCCCCTCCCACTCCCACCCCTGTCCCTGTAACCTTTCACATACCCCTAACCACCCTTACCCCTGGTTTTCCTTACCCACCCACCTACCCTATCCCTAGATACCCACCTCTTGCCCCTCCCCCCTCCCACCCCCTTCCAAAAAATCGGCATTAACTCCGGCAATAGATAAGATGACGGTGCAAAAGAAACCCTTTGTGAAATAATGGGCCATGAATCACTGCCCGGATGTGAGATACCGGAGAGAGCAGAACAGGGGAAG
>NC_051407.1:31424667-31425438 GCF_015228065.2 Penaeus monodon
ACAAAGAGGCGGTCGGATATGAATAAAAAGGAATAGGAAAGGAATGGAGAACCAGAAGAGAGGGAGGAAAATGAGCGAATGATATAGAAAGAGAAAGAAGGCCAAATCTGAGACAGGAAAATGTGAAAGATAAAAGGATTTAAGATAACGCAGAAGGAAGGAACAAAGGAAGAGGAATGAGAGAACAGGGGAAGAGAGAGAGAGAGAAAGAGCGAGGAGAGAACAGAGGAAGAGAGAGAGAGAGAAAGCAAGAAGGAGAGAAAAGGGGTAGAAAGAGGAAGAAAATAGGGAGGAGAGAACAGGGGAACGAGAGAGAGAAAAGAGGGAGGAGAGAACAGGGGAAAAAAGAGAGAGAAAAGGAAAGGAGAGGGATAAGAAACAGAAAAGGTAACGTGGATGTAAAGGAAGAGAAAGGGGAATAAGGAAAATAATAAGAAAAGAGAAGGAGGAGGATGAAAGGGAGACTAACAAAAGAAGTGAACAAGTAAAGAAAGAAGAAGAATGGGTATAAACGAAGAGATAATAAAAAGGGTAAGTTGATAGAAAGGGGAGACTAAAGAGGGTGATGAAAAAGCAGAATAAACGAGTAAGCAAAGAAAAGGAGAAGTGAAGAAGGGAAGAGGAGGAATATGGAAGGAGGGAAAATGAAAGGAATGAAAGATCGTTCGCTGCGAAAGTAAATGAAGAAATTACCGTGATTATGATTGCATGTATGTATGTAATTTTAAACACTCGTGCATGCCTCTATCTTCTTAATATTCTGCTAAAAAG
>NC_051407.1:31425849-31426906 GCF_015228065.2 Penaeus monodon
CCGTACTCGGAATGCAACGAGTATCAAGAGAACATGGAGATTTAATGGCCTCATGAATCCGGGCGGCGGAGACCAGGACAAAGACAACAGTGGGGTTAGCGGTGCAAGGAGACAGCCCGATAGCGTCTTACTGCAGGAGGGATTGGGGAGGGGTGGGGGAGGGAGGGGGAGATTAGGGACGGAGGGGGGAGTAAGAGGGATGGAGGGGGGTACCAAGAGGGATGGGGGAGGGGGGGAGAGAGATTGGGGAGGGGTGGGGGAGGGAGGGGTGATATTAGGGATGGAGGGGGGAGTAAGAGGGATGGAGAGGGGTACCAAGAGAGATGGGGGAGGGGGTAAGAGGGAAGGAGAGGGTTGGGGAGGGATGGAGGAGGGAGTAAGAGAGAAGAGGAGGAGGAATAAAGAGGAATGAAGGCGAAAAGGGATGACATCATGGGCGGAGGGATATGCAAGAGGGATGGAGAGAACCCGGAGAGAGGGATGAAAGGAGGAACAGAGAAGGGGGTGCGAAGAGGAGGGAGGAATGCTATGAAGGAAGGAAGATCAAGCGAGAGGCATGAGCGAGGAAGCGCAAACAACTCGCTCACAAACCTTGCAAACCAACTTTCGGCCATTGGGGTCTGGGGGTCCGCGTCCCATGGCTCGTGTATTGGGGTCACAGAGAGCGCACCATGAGAGCAGATGGAATGAGGAGGCAAGAATCGGAGAGATGCAGGGGCTGGGAGGTAAATCATAGGGTCATGAATATGGAGATGGAGTCAGCAGCCTGCATGAGCTACTTCAAGTTAATCTCAAGTTTTGGCGTACAATTCTCCGCGGGAGATTCCCTCCGGCACTGCCTGTTTATTACCGCCATCTAGCGGCGACGTGCATAGATTGGGGCGATCTCGGGGGAAGGACGGAGGGCGGGGAGGGGGAAAGGGGGGAGGGGGCGGGAGAAGGTGGGGAGGGGACGGGAGAAGGTGGGGAGGGGACGGGAGAAGGTGGGGAGGGGGCGGAGAGGTGGAGGGACGAGGGAAAGGGAAGAGAGAGGGAAACGTTTTAAAAAGAATTGCAC
>NC_051407.1:31427467-31428403 GCF_015228065.2 Penaeus monodon
AATTGTTATCATTACTATTATACTAATTCCACTATCATCATCATTAAACAGCAGGATATATTCCTCTCTCAGTGCCACCCTTGCTTGCCTCTTTTTCAACGTAATACAGCTGTAATTCTTTTTCAACGTAATACAGCTGTAATTCTTTTTCAACGTAATACAGCTGTAATTCTTTTTCAACGTAATACAGCTGTAATTCTTTTTCAACGTAATACAGCTGTAATTCTTTTTCAACGTAATACAGCTGTAATTCAAGCGCTCGACCTTACAAGGCGTTTTCTGCCTAAATAAGCAGATCATAGTATACTACTCGGAACACATAACTACAAGCACACGATCACACATTCACAGTTATTCAGTAGAATCGGAAATAACAAATTATATGGATCAGCATAAAAATACAGCTGACAGTATTGATAGTAAGATAGGACATATTCTTGATTAGTACAGCACGTTACAGTCAGGTCAAGGGAAACGAACTCAAATTGTATTTACAATAATAATAAAAACAAAACAAAACGTTATAACAGGCTGGTTTACACACATATAATATATAACAAACATTTATTTCCACACGTGCAGATATACACAATCACACAGTATTACCAATAGGATGAAAAAAATATTAATGATATATGAAAAAATCAGCTGATAAAAGGCAAGTTAAATCTTACAAAACACACTGTATAGTTAACCAAATAAAGTATATATAATTCAGAGATACTCAAGTCATATCAAAAGAGATGTAAGGGGAAATATTAGACATAATTATATAATGAAAGTAATACCACGATTTTAGTGTCGTCTGTGCCTATGGTATGTCGTTATCAAATTATTTGCATACAAATAACACACATTAAACATAAGCGTTATTCCAGTTGGTCGGTAGATGGTGACTTCGCTCGACTTGTCTCTTGTTTGAATCATCAAGCATTC
>NC_051407.1:31428689-31429159 GCF_015228065.2 Penaeus monodon
GCAATGAAGCAACTATCTATCAGTGAAGAGAAGCTCGTCCAAATGCCTCTACTGACATCCATCAACAGCCCTTGACTTCATCCTCCGCTTTATAAACTCTATATCCTAAATCCTATATATCCCTTTTCCTTCTGGTCTTTCCTCAGAGGCTTATAGCTTCCCTTGCCTGCCACTCTGCCAAAATCTTAATCCATTTTCTTCCTTTTTTCTTATAATTGCAAGTATCACTGGTTTTATTTCTGCTAAGGCTTCGTAACCATCCCGGTGCTTAACATTTCACATTTCTTTTCGGTATGGTTTTAAGCTTATTGATAGCATGGTATTTGGCTGGAAAAGTGGCGTTGTTATGTTGTGTCCGATTATGCAATACATTTTTTTTACACTGCCTACTTTTACTTTTAGTTACGGTGTATCTTCGTACGTATCTATTTATCTATTTTTTCAGGCGGAAAATGTAAGCGTAAGACGCG
>NC_051407.1:31430315-31430780 GCF_015228065.2 Penaeus monodon
ACCTGTTCTTCCTGGCCCCCTACCTCCACGTTGCCTGACTGGCGGCGGCACCCGAGTCCCTGCGCCACGCGTTGTAAACAAAGTAGGGGTCTACAGCAAAGCGGGAGCAAAACCACGCAAGAACTTGGGACCGTGGGAGTAAGCGCTAACGGTGTTGGCAACGCAGGACACGTCGGGAATTCAGCCTGGGTAAATGGCCAAACTTTATCCAAAAATATGTGTAATTCGTGATGGATGCTCTAAACTTCAAACAAACCGGGCAGACGAGTTGGAAACACCGAAGTAATGGAAATACAACATTCTATATTCTGTTCCCTCGTGAAATCTCCCCATTTGAGAAGTGAACAAAACAAAAGTTGATGGTTTTAATGAAAATAGAAAATAGTTTGGCTTCCAACAACGTATTGATCGCTGCTTTAAAAAAAAGAGGAAAAGAATAGCCATAACCTCCCACTCTAATTAGAT
>NC_051407.1:31430809-31431125 GCF_015228065.2 Penaeus monodon
TCTAACCCCACGACACACATTCATCACTTGACTCCTCAGCTGTAATTCCGTCCCTATCTTTTTTTATTATTGTTATTAAGAACGGATATGAATGATGGTGAAATGGGAGAAGACGGGATGCTGAAACATTAAATAAGCAAATGATTGATGAAACGAAGATTGAAATTCGGGCTGTCTCCATTAATCACTTCCCCGCCTGCCAGCTCAGATCTACGCTTCCTCCTCAGATGGGTCTGCATAGCTAATAAGAACAGACATTCCAACACTGCCACCGACATCGCCTGCGAATTGCGCTCTCGAGTAGGTCAGGGGATGC
>NC_051407.1:31431441-31431933 GCF_015228065.2 Penaeus monodon
ATTCAGTCACCCATGTAATTCATCCAACATATCCAGTCTATAATCCTGAAACCGAACTGGATAAAACAAAGCAAAATTTATTATCACCATCCACGCCTCTTCAGAAGAAATCAGTGCAGATTGATTAAAAAATGACATAACATAAAACATAATATACAAATGCTTAACATTCCTGATGATTTTAGCTTAGAGAAATTACTTTTCACTAAATTCTCCAAGAGTGCGTCAGAGTGAGGGTGTTTTCCTCTCACCGACCACTTCATAACCCCTCAATTACTTTCCTCATTATCGGGACACTGAGCGGGGCGTCTTAATGAGGAGGCCTAATATAACATAAAAGGTAAGCTTAGCCTTTCCTCACAACGCATTAAGGTTTCCTCGTTCAAGGCTACGTGCTTTTTTGTTCGATTAAACTGGGGGATATTTCTTTCTTATATACATATACTAATGTTTATGAAGAATGAAAGATAAACATGTGTGTGAGTGTGCATA
>NC_051407.1:31433821-31434548 GCF_015228065.2 Penaeus monodon
ACAAAGTGGAAGCAGCTGTAAAGAAGTTAGACACACTATTTATATATAAGTTCCATGGAAAAAATGTTTTATAGTGCATTTTTCTCTATGAATTCTACGTTTTTCTAGAGTTCAGAGTTATATCTAGAGCAGAAGCCTGCGGCAAAAAGCAGACCTGGACAGTACAAAATGTATGAAGAATCTAAGGTTTCAAAACAACAGCAAAAAACACTTGCACAAACTGACCTTGTCTGGGGATAATTGCATAGGATATCTACTAAAAATATTGTAGCAGGAGGTAAATGAAGCCATACTTTGGGTTAAAATGCTCTTCTCTTGAGATATGTCCATGAGGTAGAATTTTTTGGAAACATAGAAATGACACAGTATATATATTTTTTTAAGTTACCATTATGACTGATATGTGATATTGTTATGATGACAGTGATAAAAGATATAGACATAAATACATCAGTAACATGGAGCATTGCTTACATGTACTATTCCATTAGGAAAATACTGACCATATTCATAAAAATATAACACTAGAATGATAGAGGATGACTAAGACGAATGATAAATACAAGGAAAACAAAATGCCAAAAACAATAAATGCAATGAAATGTCAGGGTTCACTGTAGGAACAGGGAATGCGTTGCAAAAATAAGCAAGCCTGTAATAACAGAAACAGAAATAGTAAGCTAAATGTTATAAACGTGAACATGTTTAAGACCAGAAACATATTCAC
>NC_051407.1:31436551-31437044 GCF_015228065.2 Penaeus monodon
ACCAAATCCTGCAACAAGAATAATATTATATTCATAATAACAATATACCTTTTATACAAAATACGAGAAACAGCCAGTATGCTGAGGAGGCAACAGCAGTCAGTTTTTTTAAGCTTATTTTAGATCCGTGTCGAAGATTTTTTGTTTTCTTTTCGTTCAGAGTGAACATAGTCCCTTCTTAAAGATGTTGAGATGTTGACTTGCGTGTCCTATTACATTTCCTTACGAGATACAGTTCCTCTTAATGATTCATTGGTTCAGTATTGCCGTATAGTTGTGTTTCATGTTGCAAATGCATGCACCCGGATCTTTTTAATGGACGTCTTGCAATATCCAAGCTAAAAATATTTCACCGTCAGAATGCAGATTGTTTTCGTAACAGACTGAAGCAAGTGAAAAGAGAATATGAAAATAGTATATAAAAGGTTACTCTTTCCGTAGCGAAATCCAGAAAATGCATTCTGTATAAAAATATTTACCCTTTATGTTAGCG
>NC_051407.1:31437577-31438799 GCF_015228065.2 Penaeus monodon
ACAGAAATAACAAGAAAAAAGGAAAAGAAAAACCGAAAAAAAAGGCACGCGCCCCTCATAATTCTCCGAGAAAACACAAGCTGGGGGCGGGAACACCGGTTATTTCGGACACCGCGAGACGGAGGTAAGAGACCCGGACAAGGTGATGAATATAATCATGCGTGATGGATGTGGCGGGCGGCAGGTTGTGGCGAGCGGATAATTCGTGGATGAGAAACACCAGACCCAAACGCCTTGGATTAGGTGGGGATCGAGCGGATGATCGTGGATTTAGATTTATTGGGGGAATCGTCTGCGCAACCTGGATATAGGGACTCGGCCTAATGTTTAGGATAATGGTTATGGCGATGGTGATGGCATTGTGGAAGGTACAAGTGCGAAAGAATTAATAGTATGGAGGTTTTATTTTAATTTTTTTCTTGGTGAAATTTAATTAGTGTTGATCTGATATCATCTTGACGTATAATCACTTCGTTCCTACATGGAGATTAGTCTAAGCTGTCACTACACTGCATACAATGTTTCATAAATTTAGACACACTGCACTTGAACTGAGAAATGTGGAAATATTGCACACGAATTCGAGAATGTAGAAACACCATTTATTCCTTGCATTTCCCTTTCTCGCTTCCTCGTGACTTCACTTCCTGACATCACATTTTGTTGTGCATTTTATCCCTTGTAGGAAATCTATGTTGCAAATGGTTCTCGTTCAAGTGGCTAGACGTACGATTTACACTTACACTGAATTTTATTTGTTTGTGTCTTTATCTACCATTCTAACTATTCATTCATTCATTCTTTTAGAACTTCTTTTGTCTTCCTTATAATTCGTATTCTCAAATTGCTGCAAGAACAGATGTAGAAAGGATCACAAGTATAAACACAAAAACTACAATAGCAAATACTACTGCAACCATCCAGTAAACTATAATAAGTATTGATAAAGAAGATTTAAATAATATCAATATAATTTTATAAAACGAATATCAATCATATAACTGCTCTTGTGATCATTAGCAAGAATTTTATTACAGAAGCAGAATCAACAGGAGAGCAACAGTCGGCGAGGGGCGAGCAACAGAAAGGGGGCAACGGCGCAGAACGTGGGAACAGCTTATTTGCGTTCTGTGTCGCCCCGAGCAGGCGGTGCTGTCTGCTGCATAAGTGGTAATCTCCTGAAGGACTCTTCAGTCACAGGGACGTCGCCCTTAGCGCCCTT
>NC_051407.1:31439020-31439576 GCF_015228065.2 Penaeus monodon
GGAGACTGCCTGGGTCGGGAGGAAAGCAGAGGATATCTCGCAGGCGCGTCGCTCTTTCAAGGTCGGGTTTGTGGATTGGCCTTCGGAGGGAACGCGACTCGAGGAAAGCTGAGGTATGTTGTAATAGCGATGGATTGCTAGAAATAAAATAAATGCAATATCAAGCATGAAAAAGATAGCTACTTACGTTTGATGACGTATAGAGTGTGAAGATACATCATATGCTTCCAGGGTACGCACGTATTTTGAACTGAGAATGTTTTTAATTGTTTTAAATCCGGATGGAGAAAAGAGAAGCAAACAGTTTTTAATTACGTAAATCCTTTACTAAGAACTTTACGCTAATCTTCTGTGAAACGTTTTCAAGAAAATGAAATGTTCTTAAAAGATGGAATACGATACACCTTTTTGCGTACTGTGTACTAGTTCTTATCCAAGTCTAAACATGCCTGTTTCTTGAATATTTCCATGTGTATATTTTCTTATATAATTTCCGGAAAATGACTGTTAACACAGAAAGTTATGTACAGTTTCTCCATTACTGGTATTTCTCTAG
>NC_051407.1:31442225-31442319 GCF_015228065.2 Penaeus monodon
GTGCAATAAAACACATACTATTATGTTCTCCGTAACTGTATCGGGTTTTCGTCATGCGATTCATGTGGCATCATAATTCATAGATTAAACTCCT
>NC_051407.1:31444366-31444864 GCF_015228065.2 Penaeus monodon
GAAAAAAATATATTTCATGAAAGAAAATGAATTCATGAATAGATAGAAACATAAAAAAACTAACTACTTCCACCTCAAAGCATTCCTGTATATCTAAGCAAAACTTTCTCTATCCAACAAACAAAGGAAAATTCATGGTCTGCCACTTCTCTTGGCATTCGCGCCGCTCTTTTCAAATTTATCTCGAAGGCTATAAATTGTTGATCGTCTTGGGTTGCAGGTTGAACTTAGTACCCCTTTCTCACGTTCCCAGGCTTTTGAAATTGGGGATTTGGTGATGAAAATACTAAATCAGAAACTGAAACATGCACATGGAGACAGGGGGAGAGGGAGAGGCATAGTAAGCTTGAATGAATAAATTAGCAAAAGGGAAAGAAAGAATGAGAGGAAATATACATCTAGACGTGTGTATGTGTATATATACTTGGTACGACCTTAGAACTTAGATATGGAACTAATGCAGGTGCAAATTGAGCTGTCGTAAATAACTCAAGTGTC
>NC_051407.1:31446457-31446630 GCF_015228065.2 Penaeus monodon
GGTTAGTTTACTATACTGATTGTTATAGTTTTCTTGTATATGTTATTTTACTCCGTTTATATGTTTAAGTTCTGTGTTCTTTTTTGATGTTTTCATTACATCTATATATACAGTGTTCTTGTTTACTTTTACGTATTTGTAATTTTGTTTATAGACTTCTGTGTGTACAGAAA
>NC_051407.1:31446790-31446884 GCF_015228065.2 Penaeus monodon
GTGCAATAAAACACATACTATTATGTTCTCCGTAACTGTATCGGGTTTTCGTCATGCGATTCATGTGGCATCATAATTCATAGATTAAACTCCT
>NC_051407.1:31449929-31450425 GCF_015228065.2 Penaeus monodon
GAAAAAAATATATTTCATGAAAGAAAATGAATTCATGAATAGATAGAAACATAAAAAATAACTACTTTCACCTCAAAGAATTCCTGTATATCTAAGCAAAACTTTCTCTATCCAACAAACAAAGGAAAATTCATGGTCTGCCACTTCTCTTGGCATTCGCGCCGCTCTTTTCAAATTTATCTCGAAGGCTATAAATTGTTGATCGTCTTGGGTTGCAGGTTGAACTTAGTACCTCTTTCTCACGTTCCCAGGCTTTTGAAATTGGGAATTTGGTGATGAAAATACTAAATCAGAAACTGAAACATGCACATGGAGACAGGGAGAGAGGGAGAGGCATAGTAAGCTTGAATGAATAAATTAACAAAAAGGAAAGAAAGAATGAGAGGAAATATACATCTAGACGTGTGTATGTGTATATATACTTGGTACGACCTTAGAACTTAGATATGGAACTAATGCAGGTGCAAATTGAGCTGTCGTAAATAACTCAAGTGTC
>NC_051407.1:31452015-31452197 GCF_015228065.2 Penaeus monodon
GGTTAGTTTACTATACTGATTGTTATAGTTTTCTTGTATATGTTATTTTACTCCGTTTGTATGTTTAAGTTCTGTGTTCTTTTTTGATGTTTTCATTACATCTATATATACAGTGTTCTTGTTTACTTTTACGTATTTGTAATTTTTTATAGACTTCTGTGTGTCAGAAAACAGCACACAAG
>NC_051407.1:31452768-31453094 GCF_015228065.2 Penaeus monodon
CCACATGTAATTACACAAACATACACAAAAAGAGAAATGACGAAAAGGCAGCCACGGATAAACAAAGAAAGCAACCTGCAACGAGAATTAAAAAGCGGTTGCATAAGAGCGAGATCCCCAGCTGATCCGTCCCTCTCCTTCTCCAAGTCCTCCAGTTAACGGGCAAAAGTTCCTCAATTAGACATCGACAGAAGGACTTGGCTTTCACTCTCGTGCAAACGACAAGGAGGAGAGACAATCCAGGACGCTCGCGAGATCTCTCCAGATGAGGAAAAACTCGAGGGTTTCAGTGCAGTGCCTTTGATATGACAGCGAGAGCGAGGTCC
>NC_051407.1:31454743-31454898 GCF_015228065.2 Penaeus monodon
CTCTGTCATTTTGTGGTGGTCGTTGGACTTTTCCGCAGGTGGCTACAATAAAAATGCCTGTGGGTCTTAGCCGCAGGTGGTGCGTGGCGGCTGAACATAGCCATGAAATGACGATGGGAACTAAGTCTCTGGCGACTCATGTGGCGGTGGTTACG
>NC_051407.1:31454956-31455173 GCF_015228065.2 Penaeus monodon
GCAGAGGTGCGCGGCCGCTTCTTGAAAAAAGCAGAGGACTTGATATCTCCCTCCAGCCGAGAGAACGAGGATGCAAGGCGGGCGAAGGCTATCCGCCTGTGGAGTGCACAGCCCAGGATCCCCGTGTGGGGACTGTGAAGTGATGGCGCACTCACGCCGAGAGGGTGAGGCGCAAGGCGTTCAAGGCGACAGCCTCACCTGGATGCACAGTGAGTGC
>NC_051407.1:31455249-31455359 GCF_015228065.2 Penaeus monodon
ATATCTTCAGACCATCTGCAGGGACCTCGGTCAACTACCCCAGTGTCCAAGACAGGGCTGAAAGCCGATGTACTGATTGGGTCGGCGTCCTGTAGTGCCCAAGACTGTCT
>NC_051407.1:31457216-31457403 GCF_015228065.2 Penaeus monodon
AAAAAAAAAAAAAAAAGTTTTCTGCTGACATTACCATTATTTTTACACGTTGATTGATAAAAGAATTGCATGTATATCTGAACACAGATTCAGTGTAATGATTATCCAGAATATCATTTCGAAATAAATGTATTTGTTTGTGTGTGCTGATAATAGCAAATTCACGCGTTTTTTCCGTGAATTTATG
>NC_051407.1:31458196-31458793 GCF_015228065.2 Penaeus monodon
ACTGATTAGGAACTCCCAATTCCCACACCCAGTACTCTCTCACCCTGTTACTCCCTTACTCCCTTACCCCCCCTTATCCCCTCAACCCCCCTAACTCTCCCCCTCCCCCTTACTCCTTCACCCCCACTTACTCCCTCACTTCCCCCCCCTCCCCGTTGCACCGTGGCATACAAGGCAGAAACTGGCTGGCGGGTTCGTTCCCAAAGGGGAGGGTGGCATCTGGGTGGGTGGGGGGGCTCTCCGTCTCCCCCCTCCTCCTCCCCCCACCCCATCCCCCTAGGGCCGGACCCACCCTGCCGCCTTCTCACGTGGCCCACCTGATGAGGGCCGCCTCGTTTGCTTTATTCCCAGGTGGAGTAATTAAGAGCCATTAACAGATCCCCTTAATGAGGCCCGTGTCGCCCGCGTCATCATTAATTAATCCGCCCACTCGGCCTGCCTCTCAAAAATTTCCGGACCGAGGAATAGATGTGATTACGACAGCTCCGGGCGGGCGGCGAAGGGAGAGCGACGAAGGGCGGGCGGAGGCGGGACAGCGCTGCCAAGAGGCGAGGCGAGGCGTAAGTTTCTCTTTAATATCCTTATCAGCATTAACTA
>NC_051407.1:31459047-31459219 GCF_015228065.2 Penaeus monodon
ATGGTCGATCATCATCAGTTTCACTTGAACATATACGCTATTGTTATGGCTGAGAATGACGTAACGAGCGCATTGTTGTTATGAGTGTTTTGTTAATATGTAAGAAGTACTGTTGTATTTACCATAATCATTACTACAGTTGTTACCGTTAAAATCATCCTTGTTTTCGGTC
>NC_051407.1:31459289-31459884 GCF_015228065.2 Penaeus monodon
TGAAGCAGTTAACATTGCAACATTGATTTTGATCATTACCATCGCTTTACTGTTGCTATGACCATTAACGTCAAAACAGACAAAATCTTCATCACAAAGCAAATCTTATTCATCTACATCTTTACGCAATTACATTAGATTCGTATATGGAAAAGATGATTAAAATTCTAGTTTTATAAAAAGGGGGGGGGGAGGTGGCTAGTTCTCTGCATAATCGTTTTTATTTTCAGATTTCAGACGTTGTCAACATTTTCCGCCTAAAGTTAATTCAAATAGCTTTGTAAATCTAACAAAAGCTTTAAGGGAATACCTAATGACAATCATCATTATATTTCAAATTAGGATTGTTTAGACATTTAGAATTCAGTGTTTGTATATAAAACATTTTGTTTTTGGACTTCCACATTGCTTTCATTATAAAAAAAAATGAATAAACATCTTTTTCCAGGCACTTAGCACAAATTTTCATTTTATTAAGTTCAGATATATTTTCCTTTCTATTTGGAAGAAAAACATAAATATGCGATAAGCGCGCTCGCTCGCACGGATTTCGTAATGAGTGTTTACAAAATGTTTATTATCAGTCCCACAATGC
>NC_051407.1:31461438-31462640 GCF_015228065.2 Penaeus monodon
CAGATGTCTGTGAGTGTTCTTATGCTTATAAATAACGATTCTAAGAACAGTATCGTAATCATAATTCGTGTTCAGTTTACGGCCTAAAAAAAATATATGTATATTTATCTCCACGTACCTTCTAAAAAAATGCAAATCGCTGCCATCAGCGGCTAACTGTAATCTCCGGCGATGTAATTTAATTCGTAGAGGGTAAGAAATCCTGGTGAAAAATTGCACAGGTAATCACATCCCCCCCCCCTTGAATCTGCCCCCCCCCTCGAAACCTCCAAAGAAAAAGAGAGAAAAGAGTCCGCGGGAGCTGGAATCTTTACAAACATTTTTTTTTTCTTCTTTCGTTAAAGGTTTGCTCCCACTTCACGACAGCGGGCAGGCGGCCTATTTTATATGCAAATGAAGTTAGTCGCGTATGCCAGTCTGAATTATGTATTTCGTTTTGATTTTTATCGAGGAAATAGCTACACGATAACATATTTTACGTCCGTCGCAAGTTGCAGCGGCCAGGTAGGCGAGGGGCGTCGGGAGAAGGGACGGATGAAGGAAGGGAGTAGGGGTGTGTTGGGGGGGGGGGTCCTGTGTATCGTTAAGCGGAGATGTGGCCTATTACAGAATATTTTTTTTTTAACTGCCTGCGGATTTCGTTTTTTCTCTCTCTTCCTCTCTTTTTCTTTTACCTTGACCTTTTCTTTTCGTCTTTTCTTTCTTTATGTCTTATTCTCCGCCACAGGAAATTGACGGTATTCTTCACCAACGCTTTCTCTCAAACCGACCGATTCCGGGGTTAAGGGCAGAATAAACGCCCATCCAGAAATTCCTTGATTAAGAAGTAGGCTTCGTGTTCAATTCGGGCGTGGGAAGGGAGTGCCGCCCGCAAGATCTCAGCAGTTATAGTTATATAGTTATAGTTTTTGGAGTTCCCTGCACTTAGGAATACAACAGAGAAGGCGCAAGAACTGCCGACGGAGAGGGTGCAGTGAGTGCGTGTATCGTTGCGAGGGGCGTGCGGGGAGAGAGAGACAGAAATAGCGAGATAATTACTCAGACCTACGCAGTACACTTGTAAATTCATTGAACAAATCATTTACGTATTCATCTGCGTGGTCGATTGCAAAAACGCACCGTCACGCCCCGACAGCGTCTGTGGAACTGAATATCCATCCCTCACTCAACCAAGAGTATCTAATATTTAGTCGGATTTGAAG
>NC_051407.1:31462862-31463336 GCF_015228065.2 Penaeus monodon
CATGTATCTGAATCAGAAAATCGAAATATATTAAGAAACATTCATTGATGGCTACCGAAAAAAGGAAATGACGTAAAAAAATGGGGGGGGGGGGGAGGATGAGGAAATGGGAAATGAGATGGAAAAATGTTTTTGCATATTCAGTCGCTTAAAGAATATTCCCGAACGTTTGTCATCGGCAGCTGAGATCCCGCGGAACTTTGTCCGAGCCGTTGCGAAGAAAATACGAAGCATTGTGTTCCTTTTCTCGCCATTTTACTGTATTGTACCGGAATATGAATACTTTGGACTCCGGGAGGAAATTCGACGGAAGGGAGACGGAAGAGAAGGTACAATTCCATCTCAATTGCGTCAACTTTTTGCCTCGCTGAATTCCGTCTGGCTGAACGCTTGTGGATACTCTCTTGTTTGGAAGAGCGCGGCGGGTACTGGCGCGCGTAGAGGAGAGAAACTGGTAATAACGTCCCATTTTTG
>NC_051407.1:31463402-31463643 GCF_015228065.2 Penaeus monodon
CTCCATTGGATGATATTCTGCGTTTTGATAGTTTCTTCAATTCTTCGTTGATGAATTTTCGTTTTTATATCCCATATATGAGGATAATATTTCGGATTCATTTCAACAACATGGATAAGGGGAAATTAAATATAAACTTCCCGTTTTCTTTGTTTAATTCTCCCTAAAATTACGTGCAAACTGCGTACCCTACAAATTACTATATGATAGTCAAAACATTCACAGACAAGTTCAGATGTAA
>NC_051407.1:31463781-31463899 GCF_015228065.2 Penaeus monodon
CTTCACATAATTCATGAATAAATACACCAAGCGACTACATTAATAAATAATAATGCTGATAGTCAAAAATTAAGACAGATACAGATAGAATTACATATAAGAATTTCTTCTTTTAATT
>NC_051407.1:31463942-31464424 GCF_015228065.2 Penaeus monodon
CTTTCACATATTAAAAGCAGTTCATCTTTAGCGATAGTAAAAAAAAAATTAAGAATTTTATTCTCATATTTAAAAAAATCAGAGATTCATTCCTATTAACTCCTGATATTGTTTTAATTATACAGTAATATCTGTACTGTTCTGCGAATTCTCATATTCTAAAAAGTATGAATGCTCCGGAAAAATTTTACATGTAAAACAAAAAGAGAAAAACAATGAAAGCTCTATCCATATCACTTGCAGTTGTTTTTTCTAGTTACGCAGTATTACCATTATTTTTCTGTCAATTCTTTGGTCTTGTTTTTTTCCATTAATTCAGCCGACAATCCTCTAGGAGAAGGTTAATCGCCTTTACACACCTGATGTAGTGTCTGTAAATAAACTAAAGTGTTATCCCGTATATGGCGGAAAGGGTTTGAGTCCTGTGCACGGGCTCGATTCCAACATTATTTAGTTTCAATTTTGGAGTTTACATCCCCCAT
>NC_051407.1:31464555-31465824 GCF_015228065.2 Penaeus monodon
AGAAACTAATGTATAATTCTACTTGGCTAAATAATATAATCAGTATCAATATTGACCGCAGATACAGGAACACTTTGTCATAGATTTCCTTCCATTTGTGATACTTTTGGGCTACCTGTGACTACTTCCATTTAGTTTGAAGATAATCTTAAACACGGCACAAAACCTCCTGATTAGATTCTGTACAGTTGAAAGGTTCCCTGTGTAGGTGCATTATATTCTGTTTTTTTTCCACTATGGCTGAAAGCGTTGTTTAGAGGCGGCAATAGAAGCAGGGTATTGCAATAGGGAGGAAGTTTGCATGTTTATCTGTCATTGTTTATCCTTTGTTGTTATCCTCACTTCTAATTCACAACGATAATTTACATGCATCTTATTTGAGAGTGAGTATTTATACCTCGTGAGTTATGATCCAGCACTGAATAATAATTGCGTCGATTTATTAAGAGTGATAGTTAGTGCAAGTGGTATTAGCTATTACAAGTGATATCACATAAACATTTAAAACAAGATGTGTATTCTAAGCGAGTTTCATTGAAGAACTGACTAACGCCCCCCGGGATTTCTAGATTAAAGATCGTTTATTGATCTAACATCACTCAGCAATAGCAGGTAAAGTAATTAAAATCATTGCCTGGATGCTCCTCTGCTCTTTTGGTAATTATTACTCAGCCAAGAGTGATAAAAAAAAGAGTTTACTTGGGAAAAATATAGGATATTTGTTAGTGACATCAAATATTACAATCTATTTTTTTCCGAGGCAAAAACAACTGTGATCTTTAACTTTTAAAGTTCACGTAATTAATTAATCCAATGATTAATCAACCTTTTGACGAAACGATGATCTAAATTTCTTTACAGAATATCATATATGAAATTCATATCAGAAATTGAAACTAATCTTTCGTGTATTAAAACTCGGCGTCAATCATGTGAAACAAACTGGAAATCTTCATCTTTTAGCAGCTTTCATTTTGATCTCTTTTAATATTTTAGCGCGATATCCTTTTCGACGACAAATCTTAATCCACATGATGCAGACAACGTATACTAGTGTGCATTTAAGAAGGGAATGACTGCGTTTATATGTTGCTACATGAATAATTATTACGATTCTTGTTGCGATTTTTTTCATCAGTTACTCGTGTGTGCAAAAGAAATGTAAAAAAAAGGAAAACATTTCATAGATGCAAAGAAAAGGGTTCTGAACTGCTATAGAATACGATAGCATTCAACTGGACAGCTTCGTCTGACATGGAGCATAAATGG
>NC_051407.1:31466121-31466223 GCF_015228065.2 Penaeus monodon
CCAATATTTTTTAACATTGTTATTACTGAAGCATTTTCTTTGAAAATATTTCAGTTTCATTTTTATGCATGAGTGGAGCTTCCTGGTTATATGTGTTCGTTG
>NC_051407.1:31466716-31466821 GCF_015228065.2 Penaeus monodon
AAAGCTGAAATGCCCCAGCATATTAAGTTTCTTTAATATCAAGGTTGGAAAAGATAAGCCGTATCCTTTCTTATTATCCATACAATTGTGTATGAAAAAAATGTG
>NC_051407.1:31467363-31467524 GCF_015228065.2 Penaeus monodon
CTGGATGATCAATAAAAAGAAACAAACACTAATCAAGATGTTATAGAACACGATAAAAAAGAGAGTCTTTTCTGACGCCATTGACATTGTACTGAATATCACCAATATGAATATACAAATATCTTAAACTTTTCATGTAGGTGTATGTGTATATATACATT
>NC_051407.1:31468437-31468527 GCF_015228065.2 Penaeus monodon
TTTAGTTGAGCTAGGAACTTGATTGTAACAACATGTAGATGTGTATGTACGTGTATATGCGCATGAGTGTGCGTTTCGTGCGCGCGTGCA
>NC_051407.1:31468886-31469056 GCF_015228065.2 Penaeus monodon
ATTCATTGAAATGTATACTAGAAGGAAAATAAGGAAAAATCGGAAAAAAAAGAAAAGGGTGTGAGTTCTGGTGTGTTACTGGCAACACACACATACAAACCTTTTAATATTGGGTCATTTGTAATCCACTGTCGTAGGGATTCCGTTACAAAAGTTCAGAAATTATATCA
>NC_051407.1:31469496-31469978 GCF_015228065.2 Penaeus monodon
TATGACTATTCAAATTAGGGTCGCTTTAACTGCTGTAAAAAACGACTTGCCGGCATATCTAAGTTTCCTGCATTTGTTGAACATTTCCCTTTCGTAAATCATTTCTTCTTAATTTCTTTCATTGCAACTTCTTTGTCCCTCTTATACTTCCACTAAATATTCAACTATTTCAGATGCAGTTACAAAACGTAAAAATTTCCAATAATTTCAATCAATTGCTCAGCCTTGTCGGTAGTATTTTTCATCCTTTAACAGCAATTTATCAATTTTTTCCTGCTAATATATTTCCTACTGCTGACATTTCATCTGCAATTGCCGATGCCAAGGCAACTTTGCTTCTTAATCAGCAATTCTTTTTCAGCTTCTTTCATCTCCTGTTGTTTTCTTTGCTATGGTTGAGTTTGCTTCAGAAATGTCCAGGTATATTCACTGATAAAGGCAGTTGAGTCTCTGGCTTTATGTTGTAGATTAGGATAGTTGCT
>NC_051407.1:31470319-31470612 GCF_015228065.2 Penaeus monodon
GAATGGTACCTCTTGCTTTCATTAGTATCATTGTATTTTCATAATAATTTTTGTTGTTGGAAATATTATAATTAACACGTGATTTGTATATTAGATTCCTTTTACACTTTTCTTACTTTATTATTTCTATTGATGAATATTTTTTATTGTGATTCTTAATAATGTTATGTATTATTTACTGCTATGTTAATTAGGAGTTATCACAATCACGTATCGTCATTGCGAATGTTGGGCTTTTCAGAAAACCTAGGATTCAGTTGTGGTTTCTTAAATTTGTTGCTATCTTTATATTG
>NC_051407.1:31470956-31471444 GCF_015228065.2 Penaeus monodon
GGCATTTCTTCAATATTTTATTGTGGTCTTATTAGTCTTGCTCATTTAGTAAAACAAAGTTTGTCTATAATTCCGAGCCCTTTCGTTTTTTTCCTAATATCAGCTTTGTTATTCTGTTTTATTGCCTCCCATTAAAAAAGTGAATTAATTATTCTTTTTATCTCATACATCCCCTGATGAGAGAAATATGATGATATAATTTGATGATATTCGTTCTATCGGCGACTTCCTTACAGCATTCCTATGTTAAACTGCATAAATGAATTTCAAATTTCATTCTCTGTGAAATGTTCCCGCCGACTTTTTATTTAAAGAAATATATTACAAGTACTGGATTACTCAAGTTCCATACAAAAGTTCCTCTCCCGGCAGATCCGGCCGTAGCTTTAATTGTGTTAATCTGCATAAGATTAACGTCAGGCAATAGGCAAACTGACTTTGACTTATGTTACTGTCTCTCTCCATTGCCTTTGCTAGACTGCTGACGG
>NC_051407.1:31471622-31472100 GCF_015228065.2 Penaeus monodon
AGCCCGCGCATAAAGCAACACCTCCAAATGAAGAAACAGAATTGGCCATTCGCGGAAGTGGCGCGTACAAAATGGAACTCCGGGGCAACACCTCGATAACCATCGCATAAACATGTATGCACAATGGAGCGGGCGCGGCAAAATGCAATAGGAACAGGAGAATATGAAGGTTTTAATTGCCTCCGCGGCGCAAGGCGGGGAACAAAGGCGCCGGAGAGGTGGTTCGGCCGATGGGACCCCTGGGTGGCATCAGCGACGTGACTTGCTAATTCTACGGGGTAACATTTCCAGCGCCCGCCGGCGCCTCCCGCTGCTGCGAGGGCGGGAGCCACAAAAGAACTTGCTGAGGAGGGCGTTTCGCTTCTTTTTTCTGACGAAAGTAATGTAGCGAGACAATTGTAATGCTTCCGAGATACGTATAACGGACGCAGGATCATACTCTGAGGACGTATCAGGCTTTCACTGATATTACCATACT
>NC_051407.1:31472279-31474409 GCF_015228065.2 Penaeus monodon
ATAGAAAGCCACACTACATCTGTAATGAAATTAATATTTGATTAATATTTGGTAAAGTTCAGCTGCGAACACACATCAGTCAGCAAATCAGTACCAGTCAGCGTGCGGTTTCGCCAGATATTTTAGCAGACGGAGTATTTGTACAGAAATGAAAACAGTTTAACAAAACTAGCCTATGAAACTAATCTTTATGCATGACGTTCAGTCGGGGATCAGTTTCTCCCTTATGGCTTGCGTGGACAAAGGGCACACGGAACGGAACAAAAGACCTAGAGATGGAACGACGTGTATAGTGAATAAAGATAAACCGGTCTGTGTTTTAATGTTTTTGTAAGTCTTTGTAAATCGGCAATCAAATCTTTTAATAAAATATTGGAATATTTCGTCTATTGTTATTTCCCGTTGCCCAATCTTGGTAAAACCTAAAGGGAGTCAGATATGAATTTCCTGCTGTGCAATGTTAAAACTGATAGAGCAAGAGCATAGTCTTAAATCATCTATTGATGTACAAAACTAGCTTCAAGACATGATGGATTGGCTGTAAACATGAACGTAATAACATATTACAACAGAAGACATTTATAGAAAAATCGGAAATTAAGATATGTTGTAGAAAGAACAAGAAGAAAAAAATCTGCTAACCGTTACCTGTGTATTAAACTATTCATTAAAGTATCTACATATCGTTTATCAATTTGGTGTAATCTCTAATTACTTTTATAGAACCACAAACGAAGATGAAGAAGAAGACCCCCTGAATATTAGAAGTGGAGATGGAGCTAATAAAAACAAAAAGAGACGAAGGCTTTTGCAGAGAGTGGACGGATGTATATACTGGAGGAAGAGCAGGTTTTGTACCTTGGACTAGAACAAAGATGTCTTTGGTATATCAGGAGTAGAAGGATTTGAAGCTAGAAAACATCCGATGAGAGTAATGAAAAGTATTTTGGACGAAACATTTAGGTAAGACGCACTAAGTTCGGGTATGTGAAAGGCAGTAGAACAGGGCTTGTGATACCTTTTATATAAGAACTACCGAAGACTTTCGTAGCCATACACTAAGTGTACTATATTTTTGTCCACCTCCAGCTGGCATGTGGCAGAGTTCCAGAGTGTCTAAGATAAAGAGTAGATCCCACACGTGTTTACTGATACCATAAATATGGACAGACGTTCAAGATTGGTTATTTCCAAATTATAGGGGATGGCAGAAGTTCATTATAGAAATGGGATTCCACCAGGGTCTGTGCTGAATACATTTTCATCTATGATAGTAGGGAAAATATTGCATGAGAAGAGAGAAAATTAAGACAAGAGGGAACTGCTGTATGTAGATGATTTGATGGTGAAAGTGCACTCCAGAGGAAAACCTAGAGCATAGGATATAGCGTCTAGAAACAGGGGGTCTGATGGTTAAGGGTTGACAAAGGGGGTGGTCATTTGCAAGAGAAAGTTGCGAGCAGATGCTTGTGGAAGTTAAACAGTGTGGAAAAATACTCAGTAATGCGCGCCTGAAGCATTATTTCCACTTGATCAAGATGGAGGAATGCAACCCGGAGAAATTAGCATTAAAAAGATAGGTGGCAGGCAGAGATTCGTGGCAGCTGATGATAGGAGATACAGCGTAGATATAAGTAGAATCGGAGGGAATATATAGATGTTATTGGCAGCTCTGTGGTTTGTTTTACTGGGCAACGAGTCGGTTCACTCGTACTCGTAATGGAGTATGAACTGTAAATATAATTCAGGCTTAGATTTTGGCAAAAAGAAACCCCACGTATATACTTAAGACCAAAATTTTATTAATGAAACTGATTATTAACAATATTACATATCTAGTATCAACCAATTGTGATGTGATTTTTATCTTCAGATGAATTTGAGTAAAATCCGTTCCTCCTCCTTTCTGTTTCTTAATTGGTGATAGGAAGAGATGGAATACTCAACATAAAAGAATAAGCCTATTAAAAAGGAAGAAAAAAAAACGTTTTTGGTATCCCTTGGGCATCACTGAATTACTATCAGATATTGCATAGTATCTCACTCGCAACTTTAGAATCATGGATATTCAACAAAGCCCTGTAATATGCATTTTGTTACCAATGATTAACTGATTTTACACCTATACTA
>NC_051407.1:31474781-31475821 GCF_015228065.2 Penaeus monodon
CACTACAAGTTGTGACAAACGGTGTATTGGCTGGAGATTTTATCTCAACTGATTGAATTTTACTTTCATTTTATGTTTTATGAATTGTATGTACTTAAGACATTTCGTCGAAAACAGATTACTTTAATTCCCTGTGTTTCACACGAATGTCAAATAAAAGCATTAAAAACTGAATTCCTATATTTGTGTACTGTCGATGTACTCATTCATCTTCATATATTGTGTTTTATATTTACTTTGGAGTGCAGTGCTTCAGACACTGTTTTTATCAGCATGGCTAGGGGAAGAGCTCGTGGATATGCACTTCAGAGTGCCATGGGAACAGTTGTGTATGGATGTGGGAGGCATGGCCACATCTTAGCCTCCTTTCCCTTTCACAGCAGGGTGGTGCCAGTACCACACTATAGGAAGTACCTCTGGTACTGAATATCGAATTCACAGTAATACCAGTGTTACTGTCTGTGTGCGTCAGTGGAGACAGAGTACGAAGAAATTCATCAAGCAGGAGTGTAGATAATGCTACAACAAGGTGTGATACTGCCTTCCATGAGCCTATGGTTATCACCAGCCATCCTTCTTAAAAGAAAAAAGGATGACCCGGAGCGTTTTGGCGTGGACTATCTGGGCCTTAACAAGATAGCCACTCCTGACAGCCATCCCCTTCCCAAGATAGATGAAATCACGAACTCTCTTTCTGGGAAGACATGTTTACTGTTCTCGATAAAAGAGCTGCAAACTGGGCCATTTTTGTTCACCCTGAGGACCGCCCAAAGCATGGGAATCGTCTGTATCAGTTCCGACGTCTTCTACTCGGACTGTCAACAGCACAGAGGACTATAGATATTATCCTCTCATCTGTTCTTGTGCGACACACTATTGCATACTTAGATTACGGTGTGATTGCACTTACGTCCCTTGGCGTTGAATCATATACAAGAGGCATCAAGACTCATTGAAAAATCGGGTATGAATCTTAACCTCCTACCAATCGCCCCCTTCCAATTTGGAAACTATTAGTATAGATCATGATGCTATCGTTG
>NC_051407.1:31478137-31479115 GCF_015228065.2 Penaeus monodon
TTCAAGTCGACAGTGATATATCCTCACTGCATGATCTTCTCAGGATATCTGAGGAGGACAATGAGGATTGTGATCTGATAATTAGAGACCTTTAATCAGGCGATCGATTTCTCTAGAGTTACGTAAACGAGGATGTCATTAACGTGGAGACATCAATAAGCTGGATAGTAATGGCAATAATAGTTCCGCTTTACATGAATGGGAAATTGGTAGGACGCGTTTCGTTTCGTTGTTTATCTATGTATCGTAAATTTAGATATGAAAAGAATTGCGTTGTTGATGTGAATGTTCTTGAAAGGTATTTTAAGGGTATTTTGGTATTTTAAATCATGGTTTTTGATTAATTATGTCTTCCAGCACGAGGAAATATGCGGTAAAGATATGAAAATGAATGTATTGTAAAAACTTTGCAACTTTGCAAATGAGAACGTACATGTGTATTTTGCAGTATCATCTTACGGGATACCGAAAATAAGTTACTCACACTAGGCACTCTAACAACGTTTCTTGCTTTCTAATAAGGGGCATTAAATTTCTACTCGATATTTTATGCAAGTGACCCTTCATATGACTAGCCAGATGCTTACGTAACATTATGTTAAAACCGAAAAGGACACTAGTTCCTCATTGAAATTTGTATAAACAACGTAAAATACAACTGGAATGTACACACAGAGCTTAAGTAAAATATCATATAGCAACTTCATATGGCAAAAAATACCGATGTACAGAAATTAAAACAAATCTTATTCCCCGCGTCACCCTCTCTGCTCATCCCATATCCCAGCCTGGCCGTGTGTCAGTCTAAATTCAGTCCACGAGATGCTGCTGACCTTAATTTCCTTTTGATCGTCCTACTCAGGCAATTAAGACTGTTCGGGATTATCTTCTTCTTAGCGGTAATGTTGATGATGAGGGAAGAGAGATTGGTGTGATTATGTTAATGGTGATACACTTCAGATAAATTAAGGTTTCAAT
>NC_051407.1:31480140-31480462 GCF_015228065.2 Penaeus monodon
TTGTTTCGTCATTTAAACGAAACTGCGCATTTGGACGTTCTGTTGTCATAACGTCTGTTATATAATCAAATTTATTTGAATATAGTAAAATCCGTTAAGAAAAAAAGCATTTAATTGTTCGTGACTGCTGGATTGAATAGAGTCTTCCACACCAGCTGGTGTTTTCCTTTTGTTCAGTAATGAAAGCGAGGCAACTATTAGCGTCAATTTCGAAGAAAAAAAAGAGAAAAAAAACTTACAATAGGACTATATAATGATTTTGGAATAAGTAATCAGACTAAGTTTGAGTTCTCTACTTGTTCTGATAGACAGATAGATAGAT
>NC_051407.1:31480579-31480978 GCF_015228065.2 Penaeus monodon
AAGACTGCCCCGCCACACTTGCTCTAGCTCGAGAATATATGCAAATGAATAAATCTAAGATGAAATTTATTTTTCTGACCTTATTTCATCTTGTCTCCTTGTTTTGCCAAAGAGAGCGTCAATTCCTTTTCGACTAATTAGCAATCATTGCGAGTAAAATTTCCCGTCTCTGTGGTCCCTCTGGTAAATGTGGAATCAATTAATCTTTTTAATCAATTCATTTTTTTTTTGGGGGGAGGGGGGGAGGACCCAGAGGAAATTACGAATATTTCTTTTATTTAGTCTGGGTTTTGTTAACCAAAAAATCATAGAAATTTTCCTTTAATGAATAGAAACGGGAAAAAAAAACTCAGCCACACCGCGGCTACCCACACCATGTCTTAAGTAAAATAAATTGGA
>NC_051407.1:31482156-31482612 GCF_015228065.2 Penaeus monodon
GCGCACACACTGGAATATCAATCTGTAGCTCCGGAGGCCCGGCTGCAATCAGAAGTCATATATAATAAATGAGAAATGGAACACCCGCGGTAAATCCATATGGAATCATCACTGAAGCCAAAAGATACAAGTAATGAAATGCTTTTATCACCGATGTATATCATTAATTACACATCCGCACACACGACGTACAAAGAAAACTCTGTCTCTCTAAACCGACAAAGAAATGGAGATTATCACCGGACTTTGAGCAGAGCAAAATTCCAAGAGTTGGAATAATCATGGCACTCAGACCGAGAAGTCCAGAGCTGAGATGAAAATGCAAATCAGATTAGGAAATTTATACAGCCAGACAGACGCGCGAATTTCAAAAGTCAGAGGCACATGAGGATGAGAGGCAGGCGATGAGGAATTTATTTTTTTTCGGGACTTGTTTTTGTATGATGCGTAAAAGGA
>NC_051407.1:31482854-31483762 GCF_015228065.2 Penaeus monodon
TGAGACGGGGGAAAGTTTCCCGATCTCTCGTATTTCCTAAATATATTTCATTTCATATAAACATTTATCATTTCACCGCTTCCCCCTAAAATCTTTCTTTATCTCTGTTATCTATATTCATCTCCTCTCTTAGTTTACCGAATATCTGTATTTTCATTATTTGTATCTGTAATCTATGTTTTTATTTGTATCTGCTATCTATATTTGTCTCCTCTCTGATTCATCTCTATCTTTATTACTTTTATTTATCGCTTCTCCAGTTTCCCAAGTTATCACTCTACATCTCTGTTATCTCTATTTTTCTACTCTCTCAGTTTTCCCTAAATTCTTTCTGTCTCCATTACCTCTACTCATCCTCCATCATTTCTCCAAACATCTATCTCTTCCTTTTTTACTTATTCCCTCTCTATGTCTCTCCCTCCGATGAAAAGCTCTGTGACACCTATTTAACCCTTTCGCTGGCCAGTCACTGACTACCACGTGAATATGACTAATGAAATTCCCTCCCTAAAGAATCACTGGCTTGGAATGCTGGTGCCTGATTCTATATAATCTCCGTGTGACGTTCTCTGCAATCAGATCACACGTACTTGTCAAAGGTCATGGATCAGAATATACTCACATTTCTCTGTTTGGAGAAGGCAAATATTTATGGAAATATCCATGCACAATTAAAAAAAAAAAATTTCTCGGGGCATTTAGATAAAAGTTCTTGTGTTCATTTTTTAAAGCTTAATTTTGCTATTCTCTAGCATTCACCGATATGCTTATGAGAAACATTAGTTTTACCTGACTTTCGACGATAGATATATCAATTACACAAAAATCTACTATAATAAAGTTTTTTTTTCTTTCTTTCTTTTCACAATTACCTGCAACTCAGACCCTCTATGCCTTTTATCTCGCAC
>NC_051407.1:31484235-31484413 GCF_015228065.2 Penaeus monodon
GCTTCCTGCCGGCATGAGGCAAGCAATATACGCAAGAAAATCAATAAAACTGTGATTGATTCGGATGATCATTCATAATAGGCAACATAATGGTCCGTGTCACTAGGTAAACAAAAGAATATTGATACTCTGGAGATGGCATGCCCCTCTTGCCACATATTGACTGTTATATTGACTT
>NC_051407.1:31487601-31488216 GCF_015228065.2 Penaeus monodon
CGCCAAGTCACAGTAAGGACGCGGCAGAATTTGCTAGCCCGCTGAGCATTTTTTTCAACCAGATAATCTTATTTAACTCATAAGGCAACGAAGCGTCTTTCATGATACAGCAATAGCTAAAATCTTACTTTCTCCGGAATGTTAATTACATCTGCCTCGCTTTAGCTATTTCATCAATTACATTTTTGATGGCCTCAGTCTTTCATCTTTTACTCAAAGTTTTAAAAGTAAGCGCGAGTTAAAACCAAAGCTCGTTCTTGATTCTCAAACATCGCATCTTCTCTTTGTCTATCTTTTCACTTCTTGTTTTTCTCTTCTGCGTCCGATAGCCTTTGCATATAAATCCCTTTTCCGTTTCGGTGCATTTCGTCTTCGTTGGGTAGAGTGTGTCTCGGATCGCATGCGGAGGAAAATCATTTCTTTTTCCTCTTTTTCCCCTTGTGGATTCGGACGAGGAATCAAGATGAAGCTTCTTTCTTTGACATGGTTTCCGCAGATTACCTTCTCGTAAGAGATTCCTCCTTCCCCCTCTTCCTTTCGGTTGAAGAAAAGAGAAAAGGGAGGGGAAACACACGAAAACATCCGGTTCAATCCCACAGAAGACGAGATATAAAA
>NC_051407.1:31539969-31540221 GCF_015228065.2 Penaeus monodon
AGTCTGAATGATTAAAACATTTATTAAAATATAAAACAGTAATCACCGCTAAAAAAGATTTGAACGTAAAAGCACTGGCCACAGTACTTTAAAACAGAAAACTGTAAAACACAGACAATAAAATACAATAAAAAAAGGCACCAAATCACTAGGGTCACTTCCCAAAAAATACCTCTCAAATATTTCTCACCACTTCCGGGAACTCCTTAGGTGCTGTTACGACGGAGGACCAATCCCTTGAATCCCCCGAGC
>NC_051407.1:31541004-31541190 GCF_015228065.2 Penaeus monodon
AAGTATCAGCCGAGTACAAACGCAATACGATTACCTGGAAGGTCGTGTGCCCCATCTGACTCGACCTAGGCTTCCTTTTTCGGCCGACGACCTGTTGACTATCCATGCAACATCGGTGAGCTCTCCTCGTGGTGCCCCCCCCCACCCACATCTGCCGCTCATACCACCACGGAACTCCTAACAGCG
>NC_051407.1:31544052-31544942 GCF_015228065.2 Penaeus monodon
TGCCACAATAGATGACTTGAGTAAATTCACTACCAGCAACCATTCACGCTCTCGCCGTGGTCTTATAAACGCATTTGGAAATATTGCACACGCATTTTTTGGTGTCATTGACGAAGACACCCTTAACAGCGGTCTTGCTGATTATAAGTCATCCCTACATAACGTCATTGCAAGATTTGACTCTTCAGTTCATGCGTTAGATTATATTAGTAGGAACGTTAAGTCACTCTCCACCTTATGCTCCCAATGACACACTTATCACAGGCACATTTGTACCACCCCACACTTGCCAACTCACTACTTCTTCAATTACCATACCAGCAACACGCGTCTTACTAATGTCTTCTAGACTAAGTGCTCTGGTGAACACCCCTTTTAGCTTACCACTACCAACATTTAATGTAACACTACCAGATCAAGCCTTCGATTACTCCCACCACCTGATGATATACCTATGATCTTCCTTGACTCACATCACACTACCTTTGGCTACTCTGTCTACATCACCCTTCTGGCATCCTCATTATCTTCCTTTCCTTCTATATCTATTGTAAGGTCACCATTCGTCGCCTTGGTGAACGGATAGAACAAGGGAACAACTAACCCCTCCCCCCCACACCACCTGAGAGACTGGCACAGGTTTGGACTTGGTCAACTGGTTGCGAATGGCACAGACAGTGGCACTTGATGCGCTGCTACTACTCGGACCCGGCAGTCGGTGTTCATGGCAACCTCTGCTTCTGCCTCACAGCATGTCAAGCACGAGAGGGACCTGCCACCTACCAGCGGCTGCTGGCCTTGTCACAGTAATTTTTTCTGCCATTCAACCCTTAAAGATTTTTGCAGACGGCTCGGGGAAAGACCCCTTGTATGGGGGCCCGACGATAAAA
>NC_051407.1:31547552-31547658 GCF_015228065.2 Penaeus monodon
CTTTTTTTCTATTTTTACGTTTTATGTTTTTTTATTGATTTTGTATTTATTTCTTAAACTAGATTAATAAGGAGAAAGATGTAATGAATTATGGTAACAAGGAATA
>NC_051407.1:31551703-31551793 GCF_015228065.2 Penaeus monodon
TATTCAAGGAAGTACCCGTTATTTAATTGGTTTATGTCGGGGATTGTTCAATCATGTCGTTTGTGACGCGCATGTTGCCTTCCTTGAGGT
>NC_051407.1:31552589-31552683 GCF_015228065.2 Penaeus monodon
ACCCATCATCTTACATCAGAATTCTCCCATTCCACATTGGCATGAAATGTGGTTTCCTGCGTCAAATATAAACAATAAGCACGAAAGGATAATA
>NC_051407.1:31552853-31553957 GCF_015228065.2 Penaeus monodon
GAGACGATTTTCGAGTGCATTATGATTTATTGCTGTTATCAACAGTGGTCAGAATAGTTTATAATTCTATTGGCAATGATGCGACTGACGATGGTCATGATAATCATAACAAAGGTTATAAGAACAGACATGATCAAAATAAGTGACAGAGTGAGAGTATGAATGACAGAATAAGAATTAAAGAACTACGGTGCTCAGGTACTCAAATGGTTACAATAGTCTAGTTCATAATGACTGGATATCGCGCCGAGATTTACACATACATGATAACATTGACAACAGTGTTACCAGGTGCAAATAACAGCTGCAAAGAATTCTACTGTTTATGCTCTTTTCCTTTCGTTTGTTTCCGTATGTATATGTGTAATGTACCTTATACTAAGTTCATACATGTTTATATACAAGCAACTATACACTCATACAGTTTTACAGTATCGCGCGCGCATTCATGTATCTATGCTACATGTATATGTGCGAGTGTTCTTTGTACAAATAAGTATATAACAAATAGGTCATACAGTAATCCTCTTACCTGCTCAAGTACCAGCAGAAGCTAGAGGAAAAAAGCCTTTGTTTTCAGCAGTACAGGGCAAGAGGTAGCAGGGAGAGGAGGGTGGGGGACAGCAGTAAAGTTATAGGAAACTGATAAAGCGTTGGACCTCCCGTGAACTCGATTATCATGATAATATATATGAGTCCTCATTTGCGATCTTATTTAAGGATAAACTGCGAGTTAGACATAATTCGGTGAGATTTCCTTATGAAATAACACAAAAGAGATTTCGTGAAATGATAAAGAAAGTCTTTTTATCATATATCATCATACGATTCATCTGTACTGAAAGATAGTGAACACAGAGACACTCTGATGTGAATATTGCTATATGTGTTTATAATTATGAATAAGCACACTAATGCACTTGCACATGTAAGCATGCGCGCGTGCATAAGTGGCCACACATGAAACCATGTGTGGCCACGAGGTAATACTGTAAAGATTCATTAGAAATATTTAACATTCGGTCCCATTTTGAAAATTCGATAAGAAATTCCTGTCTCACTTTGTATAGGGCTTGTAAACTGGTTAGCAACCGAAAAGGAAAG
>NC_051407.1:31556175-31556376 GCF_015228065.2 Penaeus monodon
ACCTTATAATACAAAATGCGTGGTCCTTTTCCTCTTTTTGATGTTTAACCAAAGTGTAGTTTCATTTCACTTCCTTGAAATCCATAATAGTCTCATAATAGTAATTTGATATGTGTAATATGTGTATCAAACATATCATGTAATATAACAGTCTCATAATAGTAATTTGATTTTTTCCTTATTTCATACACTTATATCTAG
>NC_051407.1:31556619-31557094 GCF_015228065.2 Penaeus monodon
GCAGTTTTTTTTTTTCAGTACATTGTGATAATTAGGAGTTCCTGACCTCGACGTGACATATATATTTTTTAATAAAGCAAAGTACCTGACAGGCGAACCGCATCAGTTAGCTCTGAGGCACTAACTGCTTGGCGTAGGAGCGAGGGGTCAGAGAAAGCCAATCAGCAAGCAGGAGAGCGTGCCAACCTCGAAACAGCTGTCACATTAGGTCGAGTACCGGAAAGTAACACGTTCTGTGCCATTAATTACTTGACTTGGAATGAGTGACGCTTCGTCTTTCCTCACAGGTGGTGGCTATAATGGTGTTATATAACGACAGTTTTTTTTTTTCTTCCAAAATTGCGAAAGAGTTCTTGTGACATGACGCCGACAAGATTGCGTGACTGATTGCATATCTCTTGGAGATTGGATCGAGAGAGTGGAAAGCGTTGCATTTGTTTTATTCTCTCATGTGTGTGTCTTTCTAATTATTCTG
>NC_051407.1:31565761-31565861 GCF_015228065.2 Penaeus monodon
TGTAGCCAACTCTACGACTCACAACACACCTATGATTTGGCTGGGTAACGCGTGTGCCGGGGTCCCTATGACCCATGCACAGTGACTGCTGATCACAACA
>NC_051407.1:31567019-31567157 GCF_015228065.2 Penaeus monodon
TTTTTTTGCCAAAAAAAAAATTATGGCTAAACACCGCACGTACAGTGGCGGTGGAAGTGCAGCTGGCAGGATAGTGAGGCAGATGGCGAATGCAAGTCGGGGGAGCGAGGTGCAGTCCCCCGGTTCTGTCTGTATGAC
>NC_051407.1:31573573-31573682 GCF_015228065.2 Penaeus monodon
AAAAAAAAAAAAAAGAACTCTTAGCACTAAAGAGTGATGCCATCCAAACCATTATTTACTACTCTTGCAAGGGGGGAGCCACTATACCAAGTACTCATAGACTCTTATA
>NC_051407.1:31574966-31575058 GCF_015228065.2 Penaeus monodon
TGTCTGGATCGCAGTCCTGTGCATGGGTCTCGTGACCCGCGTGCACACCGCGTTACCCTAAAGCCAATCATAGGTGTGTTGTGAGTCTAAGA
>NC_051407.1:31586202-31586311 GCF_015228065.2 Penaeus monodon
ACACACACCCACCACACCATATATTATATTGTTGTTTTTTGTGTGTGGTTGTGGGGTGTGTGTTGTATTTGTATTATGTATATGAATACAAACCACACCCCCCAATAAA
>NC_051407.1:31590927-31591021 GCF_015228065.2 Penaeus monodon
CTTATCTAAAAACTACGAGCACTCGGTACCCATTTATAGACGCTCGCACTCACAGGCGCTTACCACTTCCCTACTCCCCCATGTTGCGAGCCAA
>NC_051407.1:31591669-31591904 GCF_015228065.2 Penaeus monodon
AGTATGAATGATAAAACATTTATTAAAATAATAAAACATTAACACCGCAAAAAATATTGAACGTAAAAGTACTGGCACAGTAAAACAGAAAACTGTAAAACACAGACAATAAAATACAATAAAAAAAGGCACCAAATCACTAGGGTCACTTCCCGAATAAATACTCTCAAATATTTCTCACTTCCGGGAACTCCTTAGTTGCTGTTACGACGGAGACCAATCCCTGAATCCCCCG
>NC_051407.1:31595560-31596387 GCF_015228065.2 Penaeus monodon
TGCCACAATAGATGACTTGAGTAAATTCACTACCAGCAACCATTCACGCTCTCGCCGTGGTCTTATAAACGCATTTGGAAATATTGCACACGCATTTTTTGGTGTCATTGACGAAGACACCCTTAACAGCGGTCTTGCTGATTATAAGTCATCCCTACATAACGTCATTGCAAGATTTGACTCTTCAGTTCATGCGTTAGATTATATTAGTAGGAACGTTAAGTCACTCTCCACCTTATGCTCCCAATGACACACTTATCACAGGCACATTTGTACCACCCCACACTTGCCAACTCACTACTTCTTCAATTACCATACCAGCAACACGCGTCTTACTAATGTCTTCTAGACTAAGTGCTCTGGTGAACACCCCTTTTAGCTTACCACTACCAACATTTAATGTAACACTACCAAGATCAAGCCTTCGATTACTCCCACCACCTGATGATATACCTATGATCTTCCTTGACTCACATCACACTACCTTTGGCTACTCTGTCTACATCACCCTTCTTGGCATCCTCATTATCTTCCTTTCCTTCTATATCTATTGTAAGGTCACCATTCGTCGCCTTGGTGAACGGATAGAACAAGGGAACAACTAACCCCTCCCCCCCACACCACCTGAGAGACTGGCACAGGTTTGGACTTGGTCAACTGGTTGCGAATGGCACAGACAGTGGCACTTGATGCGCTGCTACTACTCGGACCCGGCAGTCGGTGTTCATGGCAACCTCTGCATTCTGCCTCACAGCATGTCAAGCACGAGAGGGACCTGCCACCTACCAGCGGCTGCTGGCCTTGTCACAGTAATTTTTCTGCCATTT
>NC_051407.1:31599036-31599142 GCF_015228065.2 Penaeus monodon
CTTTTTTTCTATTTTTACGTATTATGTTTTTTTATTGATTTTGTATTTATTTCTTAAACTAGATTAATAAGGAGAAAGATGTAATGAATTATGGTAACAAGGAATA
>NC_051407.1:31603071-31603162 GCF_015228065.2 Penaeus monodon
TATTCAAGGAAGTACCCGTTATTTAATTGGTTTATGTCTGGGCATTGTTCAATCATGTCGTTTGTGACGCGCATGTTGCCTTCCTTGAGGT
>NC_051407.1:31613936-31614063 GCF_015228065.2 Penaeus monodon
ACGTGATTTCTTCCTCAATATCGAGTTCCGACTCGTTGACGACTTGTCGGTCTAGTTTTTTGAAGACGAGCGTTAGCTTAGCCTTCATGTCAATTGGAATTACCGGGGAGAAGCCAAGTTTATCCAG
>NC_051407.1:31614666-31614758 GCF_015228065.2 Penaeus monodon
TGGGTAAAAAAGAAAAACCGCTGAGGGCAGTGAAAATGCAAATACTCTCTGAAGACAGAGATAATTTGCTGGACATTTACGTTAGCAAGAGG
>NC_051407.1:31614979-31615213 GCF_015228065.2 Penaeus monodon
CAGTCGACCAGTCGCGATTCATGATTCGGTTTTGGAACAGCACATAAAATGTGCCTCCCGTCGCCTCACTCTCCGCCAATTGAGACTAAAGCTTATACCCAGTAGCTGCCACTTCATGTTTTGTATCACTGCACCAGGTCCCCTCTCCACTCCAATGATAAAATCCAAGGGAAGGGCAAAGGCTTCGCATATATGCGGCCAGAACGAAGGTGAAGTCAACCTATGGGTGAGCAC
>NC_051407.1:31615648-31615870 GCF_015228065.2 Penaeus monodon
GATTTCCTTCTGAACTTACTCCACGCATGAAATGAAGGGAGATCTAATGCTGTTCGTGTTTACCCTTATCTAATTATTTACACTCCCTGTCGGATGATCCCCAATACCTCGTAGACAAAGGTAGCGTCGCTCTGGAATTGCAAAAGGAAAAGGATGACACTGCAACATTCTCTTAGCAATGCTGGAAAAAGTAACGGAGAAGTAAATGATGGGTGGATGCCA
>NC_051407.1:31617762-31618084 GCF_015228065.2 Penaeus monodon
TAAGTTATTATATCCTTACCATCGTTCGCTTACCTCTCTGTTCAGGAGTCGAGCACGAGCTCATATTCTAAATACAACCTCCCTTTCAGTAGATTTATGGACATACTGCTCTTAATCCCATTCTTGTTCTTTATCATAATTATCATAACTCTTATAAGCCTTACTAATGTCTTGCTACTGGTTAACAATATGCAATAATTGTCAATTGAGACTTTATTACAGAGTGGCCATTGTGAAGGCCACTTGCAGGTGCAAGACTGCGGCCAATGTGATTTAACGTCTAGCCATTGTAACATCTGTATCTGGAAAGGTTTTATTGTGT
>NC_051407.1:31618531-31618603 GCF_015228065.2 Penaeus monodon
TGTTAATATCCTTAAAGTATTTCAGGATTATGATAAATCCCATTATGGTCTTGTCTTTTATGGTAATTAGCG
>NC_051407.1:31619000-31619272 GCF_015228065.2 Penaeus monodon
GAAAAGAAGAGAAAAAACGTTGCTAAGGGTAACATTAACCTACGAAAACAAACTGGATTATACGAACTCGTCATATAAATATTTAAGCGGTTAAGTCTAAAAACGTATATGCGAGATGACTACTCCTTCAGAAATTCATAAAGGGGTAACGAAATGGACGTAAAAAAATAGATGAATAGATAAAATTACTTTACTTTCTGCATGTCAGAAATCATGCATAGATGTAAATCTAAGTGTATCTGTTATCACCTCTCTCCAAATTTTTTTTATAC
>NC_051407.1:31619376-31619556 GCF_015228065.2 Penaeus monodon
ACATAACTCTCCAACATATGCACTTGCACTGTTTTCGTTTGCTGCACATCACTATGCTATGCAACCATCTCTATGCATCGACCTTTAATTTGAACATATCTTCATTATCATCATTATCATGGCGGTTATCACTAAAACTATTACTTCTACAGTAATGCTCATTGATTTGGCATCAGTTTT
>NC_051407.1:31619605-31619848 GCF_015228065.2 Penaeus monodon
TGTGTCCATTGCTTCAGTAAACCGATATACTGATTGCATAATTTATAAGCAGTAGAATGAATTTTGTGTTCCTAGGAAAGGAATTCCAAGCTGTCATATAAGTGTAATTTGCGATATACATTTTACAACATATTTATAAGGTGTAAACCAACCCCGCGAGCAAGAATGGGCAAACTTGGCTTTCAAGGTTTTATAGAGTGGCATACTGACAGAACAGGATTCATGTTGAATTGTATATAATGC
>NC_051407.1:31619990-31620115 GCF_015228065.2 Penaeus monodon
GGGTCGTCGAAAGGTCAGTCAAGTGGGAAATAACTACATTGCGTTTCTTAAACTATTTTGATCTTTAAAGTGACCCCAAGACGATCAAGTCCATAGCGTATTAATAGCGATTTATGATCACAGCC
>NC_051407.1:31620614-31622007 GCF_015228065.2 Penaeus monodon
TTCTCTTTTTCCTTTGTATATGATGCTGAGAATGGTTCAACACACATCACAGATAACAGCATTGCACTGAGGTATACTGGCTACTTACCATGCATACAGTTTAAGTAGGAACAGGTAGGAATGTCACAGGGAATGGGAAAGTTGGCCGGAGAGGAGACACACTGTAAAACTAATTTTACTCACGTCGAAGCTCTGTGTCAACATGTTGCTCGCATTAATAATGGGGTAATCTAAACTGTAGCCACACCAACTTTAAAGAAATAAGTACAGTACAAATAGAACTAGTGTTGACGTAGTTTGTTTTATATTTCACACGAAAGACGCATGAAAAGACAGTTTTAAGTCCGGAAGATTTGACAATTCTTTAAAAAAAGATAATTTCCCCTTTTGCACACTTTCAGTGTTTGTGCTGAATTATCTGTTGCTTTTCACAATGGTCGCTTTATAATTAGGTTTTATCTTACTTTATTACAACGCATCGGTAGCTAACTGCAGCGCAATGATACCCTAATGCATATAATAGCTGGTAATGATAATGAATTTCAGAAAGAGGTTTGGAGAACCTAATTATTCGAATTGTTTTCTTCTAGTACTAGGAATAGAAGATTATGAGCTGAGCATAACGGCCAAATAACGCTAACACTTTTTCTTTCAACCTTTCGTATGCAAATGGGTTGATTCTGTCATTCTGGCACAGAACCGACGCTCTCATGTAATCAAACATTACGCTCATGTAAACAAACCAGCAATGTCACAGGAACCACCTGAGCAGCTTCATCCATATCGTAATAATATTAAACAAATATTAATTTATAAAGGAGACTACTATGCTGGAAAAAGAAACATTTTATGATAACAGGTTATGTTTACACGAACCTCTTTCATTTTATCTTTCGGTAAAAACAAACTAGTGGGTAAGATCCTTCGTAGCACAGTATCAAGGTAGAAAACGCATCAGGAAGCCCCAAATTCATGGGAAACGAAAAAAAAAAAATGTACCAAAAAAAAGTACAAGGATTTGGGGAACTGAAGGAAGTGAGGGATAGACGGGAAATAGCTCGTGGTCAACTAACGCCAACATAGACAGTATATATGACATATGCTTGCAGATTGTCTAAATGATAAGTAACTTTGTAAATTTGTAAGATTATACTGTATTGTATTGTGGATACCATGAGCGTGTATCTAGGGGTTGCGAGGCCTGACAAATATTCCACAGTATCATGTTAAGACTCTTCTGCCAACTTTTACTGTAGCGACCTGTCAGTATAGTCTCATCTAATATTATACCAACAGTACTTGTTCTTGATATTCCTATAACACAGAACACCTGAGAAGCATTCTGCTAACAGTGCTGTTGACCTTTCATCTGGTTACGACTGTATACATACAT
>NC_051407.1:31622121-31622390 GCF_015228065.2 Penaeus monodon
TTTATCTAATTAGGATATTAATGAATATCATCTTGATATTGAAATACCGAGAGATATGTTACCGATTATACAATAAAACATTTACAGTCATTTGAATAAGATACACCAGGAATAAAAAAAATGGAAATATTATAGAAACAGTTAGGCAATGAGGAAGGTTTAAGATCAGCAGTCGAAAGGTTATATAAATCATATTTGATGCTTCTTTTTACCTGCGCCGGAAGTCAATAGTAATGGTGTTATGTCTTAAATGAAACAGCCACGTATTG
>NC_051407.1:31622654-31623441 GCF_015228065.2 Penaeus monodon
CACGTATTGTAAATTACAGAAAAAAGTTATTTAAGAAATAAATTATATAGGACAGAACGAACAAAGTAAATGGCAGTCTACATTACTGATACTTTGAATGCAAGTGTCTAAAGGTTACTGGTTAATTCGTTAAAATTACATATCCCTCATTTAGTTAGTCACTGTCACTGAACTGCATTGTGTTGGTCAGATTCTTATACTGATTTTCACATGGGTTCTTGTTAATAAAGTGCTATTTAAATAATTTTCAGACCGCCATCTCCTGCACAGCAGTGTGACCAGATAGAACGTACATATTTACATATTTACAAGATATTATATCATCATCGTCATTTTTATTGCTACATGTTAATTATTCATACGATGATTTTTATCATGATAATGACTGCAATGATGTTAACAGTGACATGATTAGAATGATAATGCAAAACTGTCCCTCCATTTTAAAAAGAAACATGATAAATGGACTACTTGGACACAGAAAATAATTTTTGCGTTTTAAATAAGGGGTTCCAAGTTGTCAAATTGCTATGATTTGAAATCAATAATGAACATGCAAGTGATTAATCAGCAACATTTCTGGAAGCGTGCATGACGTACTGCATAATATATTGTTTGCCACAAAAAAATGCATTTAATATATTACGCAACAAGTTATGAGTTGTCGACGGTTTTTCAGATGAAACTACCAAAAAAAGCACTTAGCTCATTCGAAAATTAGGATATTTAGAAAGTAACATATGATCAAAAACACAATATAATGTTGTGTAGTCTCTCTTCAAATGTA
>NC_051407.1:31623729-31624033 GCF_015228065.2 Penaeus monodon
CTCAACTATCGGGACCCGTGGAAATTTCATGGAACAAAAAACAAAAACAAAGAGGCGCACCCCCCTCTCCACCCCCCTCCTCTCCCCCTCTTCCACCCCCTCCTCTCCCCCTCTTCCACCCCCCTCCTACATTTCGCTTCTCCTCTCCCCTCCCCGCTCTCCCCCCCCCCTCCCACACCCTGATATGCTTTCAGTTCACTCCCCCCCCCCCCCCTAAGACCTACATCTGTCCCCTCAACTTCTTTCCCTTCCTGCTCAAATTGCCTCGATTCACTCATCCCTTTTCTTCCTTCTCTCATCATAG
>NC_051407.1:31624666-31626038 GCF_015228065.2 Penaeus monodon
ACCCATCATCTTACATCAGAATTCTCCCATTCCACATTGGCATGAAATGTGGTTTCCTGCGTCAAATATAAACAATAAGCACGAAAGGATAATATATTTTTATTACTACTATTATCATTATTGTTGTCAACCATCAATCCCAATACACATGTTATTCGTATTCTTATTAAAAATCATTACTCTTATCACAACTATCAATGGCATTATTGTTATTTTTGTTATTATAATGACATTAGCATTTGTATTCTCAACGTTTTCATCATTGAGACGATTTTCGAGTGCATTATGATTTATTGCTGTTATCAACAGTGGTCAGAATAGTTTATAATTCTATTGGCAATGATGCGACTGACGATGGTCATGATAATCATAACAAAGGTTATAAGAACAGACATGATCAAAATAAGTGACAGAGTGAGAGTATGAATGACAGAATAAGAATTAAAGAACTACGGTGCTCAGGTACTCAAATGGTTACAATAGTCTAGTTCATAATGACTGGATATCGCGCCGAGATTTACACATACATGATAACATTGACAACAGTGTTACCAGGTGCAAATAACAGCTGCAAAGAATTCTACTGTTTATGCTCTTTTCCTTTCGTTTGTTTCCGTATGTATATGTGTAATGTACCTTATACTAAGTTCATACATGTTTATATACAAGCAACTATACACTCATACAGTTTTACAGTATCGCGCGCGCATTCATGTATCTATGCTACATGTATATGTGCGAGTGTTCTTTGTACAAATAAGTATATAACAAATGGTCATACAGTAATCCTCTTACCTGCTCAAGTACCAGCAGAAGCTAGAGGAAAAAAGCCTTTGTTTTCAGCAGTACAGGGCAAGAGGTAGCAGGGAGAGGAGGGTGGGGGACAGCAGTAAAGTTATAGGAAACTGATAAAGCGTTGGACCTCCCGTGAACTCTATTATCATGATAATATATATGAGCCCTCATTTGTGATCTTATTTTAGGATAAATTGCGAGTTAGACATAATTCGGTGAGATTTCCTTATGAAATAACACAAAAGAGATTTCGTGAAATGATAAAGAAAGTCTTTTTATCATATATCATCATACGATTCATCTGTACTGAAAGATAGTGAACACAGAGACACTCTGATGTGAATATTGCTATATGTGTTTATAATTATGAATAAGCACACTAATGCACTTGCACATGTAAGCATGCGCGCGTGCATAAGTGGCCACACATGAAACCATGTGTGGCCACGAGGTAATACTGTAAAGATTCATTAGAAATATTTAACATTCGGTCCCATTTTGAAAATTCGATAAGAAATTCCTGTCTCACTTTGTATAGGGCTTGTAAACTGGTTAGCAACCGAAAAGGAAAGTGTAG
>NC_051407.1:31626943-31627158 GCF_015228065.2 Penaeus monodon
GTTTATTTAATACTATTTTAGTACACAGTATATTTCTGACTGAAATTCTTTCGTTAAAAAGCAGGATAACTGACGGTCTCTATCATCAAACAGAATACCCGCATTCGCATTCGTTACTGGCGAGTATTTGGAATGCGCATTTCAACTCATATACTGTATACTAAAAAAAGATATAATAATAATCAATACGTTCGAGACAATCTCACATATAGGCC
>NC_051407.1:31627995-31628104 GCF_015228065.2 Penaeus monodon
TAGTAATAAAATTATTCAGAGGAGAAAAGAATCGATTAAGAAGTAGTTAATAAAGATATTACTGAGGAAATGTCAGTTTGTTAGATCATGCGGGAATGAGTAGTAACGA
>NC_051407.1:31628356-31628585 GCF_015228065.2 Penaeus monodon
TTCAATTAGTTAGAAAATTATAGTACAACCTTAATACAAAGCGTGGTCTTTTCCTCTTTTGTGTTTAACAAATGTATTTCATTCACTCTTAATCCATTAATATGTCTCATATAGTTTTGTGATATGTGATATGTATATCAAACATATCAGTAATATACAGTCTCATAATAGTAATTTTGTTTTTCCTTATCTACTTAATAATCTAGATTTAGATTATAATCAGTGGACA
>NC_051407.1:31628699-31629268 GCF_015228065.2 Penaeus monodon
ATGCTTACACGCGCCGTGTATGGGATGTCTTTGTGTTTGTGTACTATAGACATGGTCAACGAAACCAATATAGTGAGCGTGCAATCAGGAACAATTGCCTTAAGTACGAAGTCATTGTTTTTTACAGAATTGTGAAATTGGAGTTCCTGACATGGCGGAACGGTGTTAATACAATTTTTTTTAATAAGCAAAGTTTCGACAGCGAACTGGACAGTTAGCTCTGAGGACTACTGCTTGCTGGAGCGATGGGTCAGAGAAAGCCAATAGCAATTGGTAAGCTGCCAACCTCGAACCAATATTGTCTACATTAGTAGTCCGAAAGTAACACGTTCTGTCCATTAATTACTTGATTGGAATGAGTGACGCTTCGTCTTTCTCACAGGTGGTGGCTTATAATGGTGTGTATATACGACGTTTTTTTTTTTTTCTTCAAAATTGCGAGAGTTCATGTGACATGACGCGAGCAGATTGCGTGACTGATTGATTCTCTGTGGGATTGGATGGAGGTGGAAGTGTTGCATTTGTTTTATTTTCTACATGTGTGTGTGTGTAATTGTTTTTATTTTTTT
>NC_051407.1:31629466-31629917 GCF_015228065.2 Penaeus monodon
GTTGTAGTTACGTTTGTGATATGATGTTACGAGCGTGTGTGATTGATGTGCCTGCGTGCATGCGTGCATGCGTTGTAGTAAATTTACGAGAGAGAAGATCGACTATTCATTGTTATCATTAAATAGTAACACACACGCACATCAAGATGGAAGAAATACATTACCCAATTAGAGTCGTAATAATCTACATGTAGTGATTAATACACTCTGAGTAAGGTTTATACATATAGTATTATATTACATCTTTTATAAAATTACTATGTGCGAAAAACTACAAGCAACACATAGATATAATTAAACATTTTGATATGATTTTTACCAAGCAGGTGTGTGATTGCAATATACAAGACACAGACATTAATCAGTGATTGTGATGATACTTTTACCTTTAGGATAAAAGCCCACTATAAATTATCCTATTGAAATGAACTGAACAGACAATACTTTAAAA
>NC_051407.1:31630147-31631355 GCF_015228065.2 Penaeus monodon
CTTAAGAATATAAAAGCCGACACTTAAATTATTCAGCGCCTAACGAGACAATGTTTGAAGCTGAATGCCGATAAATATATATTAAAAATATTACAGAGAGCTGTAGGAAAGTGGATAGTGAAATCTGTGTCTTGTTTAAGATGCACTGTTGTGTGTGTGTTGTTCGGTTTTCGACTTACTGACTTTTAGTGTATGTAATTTTCAGAACAATTCCCGTTCCGTAAAGTAAATTACAATCAAAACGATAATTATACAAGTATCGGACTATTGGCACTCGAGATACCACGATTGATAAATAAACTTTCAAGGGCCTTTGGGTACGTTTGCAAAGTACAGAAAGTGACATCGTCCTTGTCTGAAAACTTGAAGCCAACCAGCCGCGTTGATGAATAACTTCGTTCCAAATGTAGTCGCGGATCGTGTGTTGTCTCGGTCATTGGACGCGCGTGGAAGTACGCTTTTTCCGTGAACAAAGCCGATATCCCTTACATTGAATTTTGTTATCGTTTCTCTTTCGTATTTACCAAAGACCCGACGGTGAATCTGTGAAACCGAAAGATGAGCTTGGCAAAGAAGGGATATCGTTAACAGAGATTCGAGAGCCTCTTTGGGGATGCTGGGTTTTTGTCCTTATGAGAGAAATCCCGTTTGTGCGAGGGAATTTGCTATACTGGATGGGTGTTTTGCTGTTTTCTTTGCATCTCCTTACTTCTGCGCCTTGCTATTGTCTCATCCTTATAAAAAACAAGTGATATACAAGTATATCGAAAATATATGATACCTTCAATTTTTGCAATAATTTATATACAAGCAAGGTTTCTTGATAATTAAGAACAGAGAATACGAAACGGTTATGAAAATTTCAAGAAAGTATACAGATATAATTGCTGGTTAGATATAATACCATTTTATGCAAAATGTCCCTAAAACACGCAGTGAACGTTTCCTGGAACTTTTCCTGTCTTCTTGCTGTACATTGTGTATTTCTCAGTGGTTTTGTAGTTGCCGTTGTTAGCAATATGGAATATTAGCTTTTCTGATCCTCTGTGGTGACGCGTTCCTTAACACTGGGACCGAGTAGAATAGCATAAGGTTTATTTATTCTTTTTGTAAAAAGTCTCCTTAAAGGAACAACTGTGTTTAGATTCCTCTGTTTATTTCCTTCGTCCAGCAAAGGGATGCTTGATTCGAAGGCGTCGGGAACGCAT
>NC_051407.1:31631495-31631727 GCF_015228065.2 Penaeus monodon
AACAATTGCTGCATTTCCTACGGATATCATAGGGTACACGAACCCCTATCCATGAAGCATACGTAGTCTACCATGCCGTAATTTTCTCATCCCTCAGTTATTCAGGGTTTTGTAGTTAACACAGGGATGAATTTGAAAGCATCATCGGATTATACGGATGTATCTAGGCTTGGAAACCTTGCTATGAAATTGAAGAGAAATCATGCAACCGTTTCATTAGTTCAAGCATCGA
>NC_051407.1:31631747-31631930 GCF_015228065.2 Penaeus monodon
GAGTTCAGTCTGATAGAATCTTCCATAAGAGTAATATTGGTTACTTACAAATGTAATGTCATAATAAACTCCTAGATTTTGTGTTCATGATATATTTTCAGGTGACGTCACTCATGCATAAACTATCACAATTTGCTGTAGGATTTTCATGTGAATAATTGATAGTTAAAGTATCTATTTCGC
>NC_051407.1:31632468-31634036 GCF_015228065.2 Penaeus monodon
TACACATTCTGATTGTTGCATACATGTTGTTTAAGGAATTAAAGAGACAGACACTGCGGTGTTATAATGCTGTTGCCGCAAGGACCGTACGTCACTTGAAAGTAAGCGAAATGCTAGCTATGTAAAGGATAGTCTATAAATAAATGTAATTTCTTTTTAAGCATATTCCTTGCTTGAAACGCCATAGCTCTATATTAATAAACAGACTAAATGTAATTTTATCATTCTTGACAGTGAATTTCCTCAATCTATTTGAGACCTTCACTTAAATCGTCAATAGCATTCCTCGTCAGTTTTATCCCCTAAGATCCGAGAGAGATTTGACTCAGTAAAGTTAAAACACTAATACTTTATTTACCCTAAATGTGAAATCAAATGTTCTGTTATTCGATATGAAAAATCGATGAATGAGATTATTCCGCACATTATTGTTGACTCGAGTTTCCTCTCAACACAAAACCCGTGTTTCCTTCTTTTATACAGACGTTATCTTCGCAGGAAATGTCTGAAGCTGTGTCATGTTTGTTAATGAATACAGTGAGTGGATTTAGTGTGAATATATATCTCTGCTGTCTCCACTCCCAAATACGTCTTTTTTATATTTTTTATAATCTAGACAGGGTTTAGTGTGTCCTTTTGGTAGCAACATATGAATATCAACAGCATAATATTATTTTGGTCACACTCTATTAAGCAAGTCAAGTCATGAGAAGTATACAAGGCTTGTTCTTGATCGTTATAGTTAAAGTTGGAATACGAAGCTAATTATGCAAAGTGAGTATCTGGACTTCATCATTCAAACAGCAGACGTACATGCTAGTAAAAAGACGTAGACACTAGTATAAACGCATTCTGAAAAGCACGTATAAACACCCTCACAGAAACTTATTTATATGCAGACAAACATATATGCTTAGCGATGCAATCCCACAAATGTTTATTGTAACAGAGATTTTTTTTTTCATAAATTTATTTCAACCCGCAATGTCACCCTGTTAGTCTACTGGGCGGGTAATTATTTAATGCGAGTGCATTACACACTACAATGTTGGCTTCCGTTACATGTAATTATACATTCCAATTTACATGTAAATTTCTACCAATCTGACTGTATTTATCAACAGAACATCTATATGAGAGCTAAGCACACCAAGGGACTGAGTGAATTCTAGTGGTCAGCTAATTTGAATTCGTGCATTACTTTTAAAATTAATAACAGGTACTGGAATCCTGAGTCCTGTAGATACAGTTTGTGAACCTGAGCGAGAAGTATGTTTGAGATCAGAAGGATTACAGAAATTGCGTACATTGAGCATAATATACTACATGAATCGTAGGAAACGTGAGCTTCGAAGATACCTCTCCGTTGTATATCGTTATCATTGCAGTTATAATTATATATGAAGATGTAGATATGGAATTTGCCAGCCAGGTCACCAAAGAATTATCAGCAAGAAATAAACGTAATGTAAAACTGAATATTCATCAGGTCTCAAATAATACCTGCATTTGAATAACCAACACACATGTACGTTCATATTGTATTATCTAACAAAATTTCGCAATGC
>NC_051407.1:31634193-31634614 GCF_015228065.2 Penaeus monodon
GGAAAAGTACTTATTTTTGGAAATGAATTTGTAACTAGGAGCTAGTTAAAAGTTAAGTGTTTTTGTTTTCATTCTCCCTTTGTAAAGAAAAAAAATATATATATACGTGTCATTCAAGTAAGGAGTACTTGTTTTAATTACCTTTTGTAATATGTGCAATGTGAAAGGCCTATTTTATATATAAAAATCAGTAACTATAGATGTATGTTTTCTTGAAAGTTTAATGGCCGTTTAGTTGTTCTCATTGATCACGGAATCCTTTTACATAATCATTATTTTATAGATAGAAGATACCACATATTACCGACGTATTTGTTTCTAAAAGGATGAGACAACAGTAAGGCGCAGAAGGAAGAATATACAAAGAAAACATTAAAACATCCAATAAAGCAGATTCTCTCGCACGGACGGGTCTTCTCTC
>NC_051407.1:31634645-31634983 GCF_015228065.2 Penaeus monodon
GCATCCCCAAAGAAGCTCTTTGGCAAAATCATCTTTCGGTTTCACAAATTCACCGTCTCGGGTCTCTGGTAAGTACGAAAACAAATCTCATTTCCAGAAAGAAAAACGATAACGAAATTCACTGTACGGTTTGTTCACGTGGAAGCGTATTTCCATATGTGCCCAACTGGAACGAATTTATTCATCAACGCGGCTTGTTGGCTTCATGTTTTAATACAAGGATGATGTCGCTTCCTGTATCTGGCACACCTACGCAAAAGAGAGTTCAGTTATGCACTCTGTTGTTCTTGAGGGTCACTTTCGGTAAAATTGTATATTCTAGTGCCTTGTCTGTTGAC
>NC_051407.1:31635097-31635209 GCF_015228065.2 Penaeus monodon
GGATGCGTAATTGTTATGAAACATTTACAGTGTCTAGGGTCCGAGATAATCGACATGCCAACATACACACAACACTACGTTCCTAACGAAACACTCATGGATTTCATCTTCA
>NC_051407.1:31636471-31638805 GCF_015228065.2 Penaeus monodon
CTATCATTAATAACAATACCATTTTCGTAGATATTGTTTGCGGATATCACTACTGAAATCACTATGATTTTATCCTCCATTTCTTTCATTGCAACGTATTACATCATTTAATATTTCAGTAACTCTAGCTTTTAGACTAATACCACGGCCTCATCATCACGCACAGCCTGCAGCAAATACACTTAAAACCAATTTTCCGAATCAATGACAGGTCTAGACTAACGTGAATTATTATCATTACACCGTGGCTTATTCAAGGCATATCCGTCAGCAATTTGTCACTGGGATTCATTCTGGATATGCTTTACACCACAGGCCACACTCCTTCACCATCATTACATCATAGCAGGTACACTATAGCCAGCAGCGTATATTAACAACCAGCACTCATCACCACTGACTGCTCTATGGATTCATCACCCTCCCTGTATGAGCAACTCCCCTCACCGCTCCCAGCCATACCGAATAGCAGATGAACATATGAATGAAATAAAACGAACGAGTATCATTTTGTGTATTTTTTAAGGGGAGAATCACAGATACGCACAAATATTTTGTTTATCTTCTACCAAACGGCAAATAACATTATCTGTTGGCTTTGAACAGGGAGGCTCGCATTTTAATATGCGGTGAAAATACCTTTGATATCCAGAGCTGACCTGGTTACTGTTCCTTTGTGTCATCCGGTTCGGGATCCAAAGGGAACTATTGCCGTTTTGATAATGCTGAATTGGCGTCGCGGGAACTGAAACTAGAGACCAAATTCCGGTGAAGTCGGGAAAAAAACACATAAAATAGGGGAAGAGACGTGCTCAGAACAGTGAGGCATTTATGATTATTCGGTTATACAAACAGACAAGAACTTATGAATACAAATCATATATATTTGAGTAGAAAAGGCTTAAAACAGTATACTAAACAGGGAACATTTTTACATGAAAAGATGGATGACCGATGCATATTTAATGATTTTAAGGAATAAATAAATAAACTCATGTGTTGATATTATTTACAAATACCGAAAGTTTAGTATGCATAAAGAAGAATAATAGCGATAAAGACGATAGATGAAATAATATTCTAAAAAGATTAGAGCAAACGATTTTCGTACTTATGCTGATTTCATTTCCAGGTCAGAATAGGAAATATGTATTTGCAATCTGCACTGCGAAGATTTCTTATTGTCCAGAATCAAGTTTAACTACTAATAATAAAACCCTTGTCCAGATATGAGAAATACGAGTCAAGTCAAAAGAACATCCTCCCACTGACTAGGTAATTCCTGGTCGAGGCGAGACTAAGCTTTACAGTAAATAAGTCCCCGAGATTTTCTGTAAATAGAACATACATCCATCGATTGGAGAGGAAACATCTTTGTGCCCATACATAAGGTTAAAAGCGATGTGCAATCCAATCCTGCAGTAACTACAGAGGAATCAAGCTAATGGCCCCCACAATAAAGTTGCGAGAAAGAAAAATGCAACCAAACGGGAAATATCAAACAGCAGATGTTATTTTTGCCCTGAGGTAAATGTTAAAGTATGAGAGCCAGAAAGATCTGTGCATCGTGTTCAGAACTCTGGGAAAAAAATATTATAATCCGGAGACAAGAGTGATGATGCATGAAAGAATTAGTCACATAAATTCGGAAATTGTGATTGACTGCACTGTAGTGGTATAGTGGAGAAAGTGACAGTAGGGATGCGTGTGAGGACTTAGCCCTTTATTGGTCGATATTGTAATTCCCATATTGGCAGCGAAGGGATCGGTGGAAGCCACGTGGAATATGGACGACGTTATCGGCCGGGGTACGAAAGACTCTGGAGATATGACCGAGTGTATTGGTGTGATATTCTTTGCAAAGACGTGAGCGGAATTATGATGTACTATGGAGTGTGGAAAGTCAAGGTATAATATGGGAAAAACAACGCTGGAGGATGACTTCTAGGACTTGTTTGAAGAGAAGTGCCAGTGATATGAAAACTAGAAAGTGGAATGAAGCCTGAGGGTGTAACGAAAGCGTTAGGTGTGGATGTACCCCGATATTCCAGCCCGACCGCCAGCAAAGCCGATGAAATCAGTACTTGTTTCTCGTATGTGACTGCATGGAACCACGGCTCTGGATGAAGAAGACAAAAAATAGAAAAAAAAACGGTTGTAGCAAAGTTCACAAATTTAGCGAAAAAACGGATGAAATTATTGACACCGTGTGTACACTATTAATTTACTTCATCCATCTGTCAAACCGACTACCACGTTTAGGCAAACGGGACAGCTGCGTGAAATCAGATTTGAAAACGCGTTATATGCATGTACATTTTATTGCCTGACAGA
>NC_051407.1:31638893-31639159 GCF_015228065.2 Penaeus monodon
ACTACAACCATAGAGAAACAAATTAAACATTCGATTTTTATTTGCCTACTGTATTTACCTTGAAACACTTACGCTGCCGAAGGTGATAAAGAATAAATGAATAAATAACTCATCAAAACGAAGGATGAAATCCGGTCGAAAAGAGATGCGAAGCGAAGCAACGACAATGAATCTGAAACGAAAGGGATGGAATGGGAGAAGGAATGTGATTAGATAGGATTCTATTTTCGTCACCAGACCTTTGTATTCGAGGAATCAAGTGGCAC
>NC_051407.1:31639200-31639366 GCF_015228065.2 Penaeus monodon
TGATAGGTTGGCGAGGATGACATAACCAATTACAAAGATACTGATGGAATTATCTAGTCAATAATTATTGATGATTGACAGTAATGGCATTAAAAAAAACTGTATTGCTCTTGTCAAATGCGTTTTCAGTATAGTATCTGGATATCTACAAAAACCACGTCGATGA
>NC_051407.1:31639965-31640068 GCF_015228065.2 Penaeus monodon
ACAGATAAACAACAGTAACGCAAATAATTTAAACAACACACAACAGAAACAATCTAGCCTTGTTCAGCATCGAACGGCACCTCATCACAGAGAACGATCTACA
>NC_051407.1:31640091-31640250 GCF_015228065.2 Penaeus monodon
TGGAAAAACTCTAAAAACTAAAAATAATCGAAACAGTCAAGCAATCTCGTCAAATGTCACACTTATTATACATCGACCTCAATTGCGGACAGGACGAAGCAGCTCTTGTCTTTTTTTCTATTTGGATGTAAAGGTCACTCAGGAAGACAGAAGTAATGG
>NC_051407.1:31641651-31642236 GCF_015228065.2 Penaeus monodon
TTCATTCAGTTCAACGAAAGAAACTAATATTTATATACAATGAAATATTACCAACAAAATGTTTCACCAGAATTTCTATTGGAAAAGGAAAAGTTAGCAAATAATTTTAAACCTTGTATATATAAAAGTATATTTAATTTACTTGCTCAAAATAGGGGAGCAAATACTGAATTAATTCAGGCGCTACAAATTAATTATTTTTATTGCCATAAACATGAAAATATATGTAGAATACCTCCACAGAATATATATGTATTTAACTAATATCAGGAAGTCAGTTCTTATCAGTACTTTGTATTAATCAAATCTACATGGCAACAACTACATTTATTTCATTTATCAAGGCATCTTTCACTGAGGTCTCACACAGAAAAAAAGTCATTTACAATAATTACGTGCAAATGGTTGAATTCTACCCATGTTTTGGAAATTACTTCTCATTAAGCATTTCCAAGAAGAACAATTATAAAACGTAATTATCTGTTAATGATCGCACTGACTGAGTCTCTGAAAATAAGTGTTCACTTAAACGATACAAAATAATTTTCCAATAGGTATCTACATAAAAATGTGATTTCTTGTTAT
>NC_051407.1:31642780-31643769 GCF_015228065.2 Penaeus monodon
TCACACACTGTTGTGTCTAATTTTACCCTTCCTGTTTGGTTGAAAAAAAATTAACTATTTCTGTATTTGCCATTCTAAAAACAAGTTTATTTTTTCATTTTATGCGACTTTTCGGCACCAGAAAATGAATATTTTTTTCTGATTTTTTTCTTCTATTTTTCCTATTCAATTATATATTTTATCTTAGCTCATTTTTGATCTCCCAAATATACTGTTTCTGTTTACCGTAGAATCCCGTTGCCAACTCTGGATTACCAGAACAGCGAAAGATCCCAGACCGGGCAACACAAAGGAATATTAACCAGGTCAGTGCTGGATATCAAAGGGTATAACCACCGCATTCTATAAATAAAAGAGGGAAACCAACAGATAATGTTATTTGCCTTTAGGAAAAAAGCGGGCGTGTAAATGCGATTCTCAACCTGAAAAAACATAGATGGGAGGAAAAGGGAAAATACACGTATACATGTATTCCTTCCATTTAATGTGTGGATAGGAAAAGGTGGTAGCTGGATAGGGTTATTGTGCATAGTCACTTTTAGCAATAATGGTCGAGAGTTCCATGTGGGTTTATGCATGATATTATAACTGATTATCTGATAGCAAATGACGAGGGCAATGACCCAGAGTATCAGTAGTGAATGGCAGAGCTGTGTGTAAAGATTTTGATAGTTATACAAGAACAGCGATGTGTAGACAGACCGATAGTTGTGATAAGGGCGATTTTATAGGGGAAGATATGCGTGTAGGAGGCTTATGTAAGTTACTGTAATAATACATTTCTCAATCAGTTTCTTGGTCGACTAAATGTGGATGTATCTCAGTATACCTGAGATAAATTATATATACACAAAGCGAGTTTGTGTGTATTTAAATTTTTTACTAAATGCAATTATTTAATTGCTAAAAGAAACATATCTTAGCAAAGTGAAAGCGTGTGTGTGCCCTCACTCGCGTGTATATACGTCTGTGAGTAAACGTATGCGTTC
>NC_051407.1:31644119-31644426 GCF_015228065.2 Penaeus monodon
TACTGAGTATAGTGTAAACTTTATCTAATACCTATCAACATTAGAACAAAGAAACGTGAAAACGAGAGCCGCACAAAACGTCAGAGGGAAAAGCGGGCAGCATGCAGAAGAAACAAAAGCAGGTACTCATTACGGAAATGAATTGCTCGCGAATTTTTTAATTACGCTTTTCCCTGCAATACGAGCAAGAAAGATAAAACTTGCACTTCCAGCTCTAACTTTTGACCAGCATAGAGCCAGTTGTTAATTGTTTAAAATTACCATGAAAAACAAATACTTTACCGCTTGATATGTTTGCATGTAGATG
>NC_051407.1:31644996-31646204 GCF_015228065.2 Penaeus monodon
AGTGCTCTTTAAACACACCTGTATGTATATATTCATTTATTTACTTCTTATTCTTTGACATTACATATTAGATCGATATACAAATATGACCAATTCTTATCGAAAATATATCATTACGTGATTCTACTCCCAAGGCAACTAATGCCTCGATCGCCAGTACTGAACTAATGGGTAAACCTTAAATTAATTGACCGCAAAATCCCCATGGTTACATAATTGCTCTCTTGATGATTGCAGTCAGATTAGTGGACATTTACATGTAAATTGAAATGTATAATTACTTGTAACTGAAGCTAACATCACGGTGCCTAATATACTAGCATCAAATAATTAAGCGTCCCGTAGAGAAATGCTATGCTTTTGCAGGTTCGATATAAAGGCGTTAAATGTTCGGATATGAGTACAGTTATGAATATGTATGTCTCTAATAAACAAAGTGTACTTGCGCAATTGAGTTATCAAGGTCAAAGCTGAAATTCAAGTCTTTTTCTAAATATGTACGAATCTATGACTTTGTTATATATATTTTATTCTTCATGTTTACTTGATTACTGTTACAACAAAACATTTTTTGGGTTGATGCATGCGCGTGTGTTTGTGTGCGAGTGAATAACACTATGTTAACTCTGGAAAACCATAAGAACACTACAGTATTTAACGAAAAATCATTCATGTACTCTAGATTAAATTCAGTCACAGTAATTATAGCCCTGTGCATTGTTGGCAGTTGCCGTAAATATCAAATCAGTAAGATAACAGATACCATCGTAATTAAAAGGAAAACTTAATCAGCAGTTATAACCGCAACTGGCATCTGCGTCTTCGTACCTCTGTCACCTTGCCAGCAGCTGTCCAGTAACTAAACCCGCAGCATATTCACAGTCGGTTTTAAGCCCAGTCAAAGGATGATGCTACGAGGCAGGAAGCGACGGAGGTAGTAACACAATAGCACAGACCTGCAGAAGGATGGGCTGTGTCAAGCTTGAAGTCCTGTGACACAATCCATGATGAATAAGCCAGCCATCAGACCAGATCAGTTGCAGCCTGAGAAGGTACTCGAAATGCATTGTGTTCACCAGAGGAACTGAGCGAAATGGACTGGTGTATAACTAAAGAGGTCAAACACAGCAATGAAACGCATGAGGAAAGACGCCATAGGGTACTGCGTTCTAGGGCTTTTGTCACAGAGACATGTGCACGGTGATGTC
>NC_051407.1:31646726-31648626 GCF_015228065.2 Penaeus monodon
CTAATGAACACAAGCGGCGTCGGGATTCGGCGAGACGTGTGTTTTGTTGAAATGTACTTTTTTCCAGCTCTGGCGAAAACATACACTCGTTCCCGTAATATAGCGTTAATTAGGACGAGGAAAAGCTTTGCCTCGTTTCATTTTCCTCAAATGTGGAAGTACATTTAGGACATCCTCGGAGTAAATCGATCAGAAAGTGCGCAAAATTTTAGTTGTAAGAATGACTAATGTATTTACTTGAAAAAAGACTAGAGTTTGAGAATTATTTATGCAAAATGATTGTTATGACTACCGTGTAGGTGTTTAAATACACAGGCAAATAAAACACAAATGATTAGACAATAAAACAGAAGGGAAATTGGGAGAATAAAATAACCAAAGGCATCGTAAAATAAACGAAACATAAAGGAAAACGACACAATGAACAATATAAACAACAAGCGATCAATAAGACCCAAATACTAATGCCAAAACTCAACGCACACTGTGACCGTTCGCCAATGTTATAATCTGATTCAAGAACAACCCACTTACTAATATTAGTAAAAGAGGAGATAAATAAATAAATAGGAAATGACGAATAAATGCTGCATATTTTTTCTTGTTGCAGAATCAATCTCCATTCCAAAAGCTGGTGACAAGCACAACTGCGTCGCAATTATGTTTTTTAGTGGAAATATGCAAGCTTTTATCATGCAGATCGTACTAATGAATATCGTGAAATTAGCAATGCAATATCAAGTGATCAAATTGCAGTGGTTAAAAGAGCAAAAGGGTAACTGAATTAACCACTTGCAAATAAAACAGGGCTAACGAACACGAGGAGTTTGCATACAGCGGAATAACAATTGTCTCAACAGTGAAAGCTTTATAAATTTTGGCTATAAATCAACTATGCCAACAGATAAAAAGTGCAGCATGATCTACAATATGTAGGGGACAGTTAAAAAAATAAATAACAGACAAAAATGATAAACGACATAAAGAGAACTCTGGATAACAAACAGAATTTTCCCCTGCTAGAACAGCAGCGAAATTCAACGTGAATAAAATATGAGCGAATGATTATTCAGTGAATATGCTGACTAACCAGTGTTGAATATGTTATGAAATAGTTGCCTCTGATGACTAGGGATATTAGCATAATATAACCAAAGAGTTGAGAGAAAAATCCACACGGAAATACGAACTGCGAAGGAATATGGAAGCAGAGGATAGGAGAAAACTGGCTAACTAAACTAGGACCTTTTCTTACGTAACGACACTATTTTCACCGGAACAGAGCAGTTTACATGGAAACAAGACAAACTATTTGTACAGAAGCTATTCTTCCATACACAGAACACAACTATTTTTACGTCAGTGAAGCAGAACTATCCTTATGCAGACTAACTTAAACATGACTGAATTAACATCACGAAAAACAGAACAGAGAACTATCTATACCTATAAACACAAAAGAACTATCTATACCTATAAACACAATAGAACTATCCTTATGGAAACAACATTAAACAGCCTTTGATAAGCGGAAAAGAATTTCTTGGAACCTGTTTTTCGTTTCTGCAGAGTGATTATACAAGAGACCTGCTTGCACTCCTTTACATTTTCCACAGAAAAGGGAAACGAGACAAACAGTCCCCTTGACAGACGCAAGCACAATCCTCTAAAAGGCATTTGGCAAGCACGATCCTTAGAATATTCAACCAAAGTCCAATAGCTTCCCCTCAAAACGCTTCATTTCGTTATGCTCTCTATCTTGTTAACGGAATTTGTATTTTGTGGGTCAATAGCGTATTATAACCTCCACCGACCACAAAGCCCACGAACACTGCTGTTTTAACGAGCGTGACGCCATCAACGAAAAACTATTATGTTAACGAATGCCACTAAATTAGCG
>NC_051407.1:31648876-31648945 GCF_015228065.2 Penaeus monodon
GTTTACATATTAATCAAAAGTTTGATTGATTGCTACCGTCGTATCGAATGGGCATGTTATCCACACTTT
>NC_051407.1:31649614-31649794 GCF_015228065.2 Penaeus monodon
ATTATTATTATTTAAGTTAATACTGTTCACATATTAATCAAATGTTTGATTAAATTAGTACCCTCAGGTCATATTAAATGGCATCCACACTTTTAAAGAATCATATTTCTTAAAAATGTATTTCCCCAAAGACTATAAGACATCAACATTTGCAATCATAGTATAAATGAAAGTAAACGA
>NC_051407.1:31650118-31650275 GCF_015228065.2 Penaeus monodon
ACTGGCCAACAAAAGCTTCTTTATCTACTGCTCCCTTTATGATTGTGGTTATTATATGAAGAAATATGATAGTGCATGATGGAGGGAGGAATATACAATAGATATGAGTAATATGACGATGCAAGAAAAAAAAAGAGATCGTCGGGGAAAATCGCGA
>NC_051407.1:31650410-31651058 GCF_015228065.2 Penaeus monodon
CACCCCCTAATTTCACGGTTGTCTCTGTAATGTACACAAAGGCTTGCGATGAAAAGGTGTTTAACTCAGTCTGTTTGATAATGCATGCGTGCGTGCGAAGGACCTCGTTTCATGTTGCTTTCCTAAGGCGATCGTGGAAGACCGAGAGGCGAGCACAAAGGGACTCCCAATACGCCAAAGGAAGAGACAGTGGTTGATAAAATGAAAAGCAAACTGTAGAACAAGAGGAACTTAGAGTGTTAGACTCACAGCTAATGCAGTTTCTTGTTATTAAAGCTGAAAAGCCTGTAAGCACACACACACATGTATCCCGAGCTACCATTGCGATTTTACCATTAAGGTATTTGAATTTTTATTTTCAGAAATGCAGAAATTCCTGCCGTATTCAACAAGACATATTAACAGTCCCTAACCTAGCATGACCTTACCAACGCGGCCAATGGACAGTGGTACAGGTCGTGTCTTTCTTCCGTCTAATGGACTCGTTAAGCCTTTAGTTATTTTATGTCGCAGCCAGACAACTTCCCACGTTCAGTTCAGTAGACCCTCTTGGTAGGCATGCCTCATTGTTTGCGTTTCACGGTCTTCTTGGGTGTCTTATTTACTAACCATGTATACGTATATGCTTATCCATGCATACGTTCATTT
>NC_051407.1:31651171-31651447 GCF_015228065.2 Penaeus monodon
TACAATGTAACTATATCCTTGTACACAAACTATATACTCTGTTTTGCATCTCATTAGAGAACCAACAATTTTCAACAATTACATTTGAGCTTGACACAGTATTTTGGTCCAAGTTTTACATTATAAACAGACCACCCACTACCTGTGACACGTAATGTCATATTGCCTGTGTCACCTCAGTTTCAGCTTTACACAGTATTTCTATTTAAAGCCTGATGTCACGTTGCCTGCGTTATTCATGTCATGCTGCCCTAGTGGTCAAAGTTTTAGCTCTGT
>NC_051407.1:31652311-31652408 GCF_015228065.2 Penaeus monodon
TACAATTTAGAAATGAACCGGCTTTGTATATTTGCATGTACCCTAATGAAGTATTACACGGAACTACGGAGTTCAAGTGCTGTATACCTGAAATCAC
>NC_051407.1:31655228-31655600 GCF_015228065.2 Penaeus monodon
TCTATGCTTTTCTCCTTTTCGTAATTTTTCACTTGTATCACCGGTGTAGGTTTATCACAACTTTTTTTTTCTCATTCTCATTCACATTCAGTCATTTAGTACCTGTAAGAGCTTTTAACTGGTATTAAGTCGACCGTGCTCCATTGTAACACAGTGGCCAGACCAACAGAGTACCGGCAGAGAAAGGTGGGTTATCCGGACAGGGTACTCAATCAGCAGCTCCCTCCCGTACCTTCCAGCAACCTGACAAGGAGAATGGATACGACCGACACGATAGCCCAGTTGAAAAGAGTGGCCTGGCGGTGATGGCTGTGTAGGTGGCAATGGTATCGATGAGTGATTCTTTAAGGATCATTTCTCTGCCTCTGCGAC
>NC_051407.1:31655637-31657382 GCF_015228065.2 Penaeus monodon
AGAATGGATGTTAAAATTAGTCGGTGTAAGTCAGATGAGGAAGCGGAGAAAGTGATGAATGGTACAATCAACATGTGCAATGATATCGACGAGGTACAGGAATTGTGGACATAGCAGGTGCTCGAGGAACAAAAGAGCGAGTGTTGGGGAGTCGGACTTGGGAACGAACTCGAGCTGAGAGTCATCATGTCAGATTTGTAAGGTCTGATAAGCTACGGACTAGTATCTAACGCTATGTTATATTCGTTATATTCTACGATCTAATTTGTAGAAAAAAAATCACTTGATATGCTATGTAATATAAAGTCTCTCAATTATGTAAAGTGGATCGTTGAATACATATTTAATTGTAAAAAAAAAAAAAAAATCCACTTGATGAGCAATGTAATGAACATTTCAAAATTGTCTCTTGATCACGTAATGCAGATACTTTGTATTCTAATATCATTCTAATCCACACTTTTTCTTGCTTTATCACAAATCCAGCTCCTTGCACAGTCCAGGTTGATCACCCTGACCCGGTTGTTTGGCGTCACAGGATATTATTGAGAATGCAATAAATGGTTGTATCGGGATAAACCAAGTTACTACTATGTTTTAGATAAAGTACGGGATATGCACATATACTGCATATAATACATCTGTGTAAGAAAACGTTGTTTGATGTCCAATAATGAGGAAATAAAACTGCCATTCGACATGTAAGAGAGCCATGTCTTAAACAGGCGTTGAATCTCCTTATGCACATTGGCATAGCTAGACCAGCCGAGAAGCTTCAGGGTTGTGATATCGCGAATGGTATTTGTGATGGAAGGGTTATATTTAACGTTGATCCGTGAGTTAACAAATAAAGTGTTTATGCCGCTTCTGTCTCTTCAGTAAAATATATGTTGTCAGTGACAGTAACACTTAGCAAGATCGGCACTAAACCATCATGATAAGAAATGAGATATTTAATACGAAAGACGTACTTTCGGGGCAAACCACTCTGATCGTACCACTACATCCCGTTAAAAGAACGGCTCCACCTATCCCAGACTGACGCCCCTCTCCCCAACACCCTTTGCCTTGACTTTTGCATTTCTAGAAAAATCTCGCTGAATATACCCTCTTCTTCCGGTTCATTTTGACACCCTCCTCTCTCTTTCTGACACGCTGCTTCCCCAGCACTCTCCCCTCGCACACTAGAAGCCAGCCCGCCTCCCCTTCCGCCCTTCGCTGCATGGCTCTCTCCCCTTCCGACTTTCCTTGTATTATTCACATGCCATTAGCCTCTCCTTGGTTGATGCCACCGGCGGCTAAACCTTATGTTTATAAACACCTCTTCATCTTTCCCGAATGCTGGTAGTTCCCAGCCAATCGTACGTCACGGTTAATGGAGCGAATAACTTGATTGGTTGAGGAACATTACCGTCCCCAATTGGAGAAGCAAAAGGTGATTGAAGGTTGGCCATTCCTTTGGAGGATCGTTATGGAATGGCTCAGTGTCGTTTTGGTTACACGATAATTCTCACGGTCTTTGTTTCTACATCTCTTTGTTGTATAGATAAATTTTCCTTATTTTTACTCTCCAATGTACCATGTACTCTCAAGGATATACTGTACCAGTTTCATGTTGTAGCCAATACTTCCAAACGCATTTAACTCGGACTGTTCAGCATTTAAGTACTGAAGTTGGGTATGTATAGAATGAGAGTAGATGTGTACGAATATACACAGTGCTGGGCATTAAATAAAAATATAGC
>NC_051407.1:31658015-31658434 GCF_015228065.2 Penaeus monodon
CGTAGAAAACAGAGACCGAGATTAAGTATTTGCAAATTATCATAATAATCATTTTGCCAAGTACATCCCCCAAAATTGTAATCATGTAATCATTGTGAAAATTTGAAATTCAGATAAGCTGAAACTCTGTAATTAATTCCACATTTAAAATATATTCCCGGCTCGCATTACACTGGTTATTTACGTACATTATTCATGCTTATACCAATAATTGGGTGGGTATATGTGCATTTCGAGGCTGGGTGGGGTGTTTCGTTTTAATAATCTATAATCGGTGTGATATTACAGACTATTGGCATAATGAGATCGGACTCGGATGCCTTTCGGTACAGAATTTCATCTCGTTGTTCATTTGTCCTTCAAGGAAGTAATCGAGTATCCAAATAAAATATATATTTTGGGTTGAAATAACCGATGTG
>NC_051407.1:31659054-31659249 GCF_015228065.2 Penaeus monodon
CAACTTGAAGTCTAGGGTTTTAGTTATTCTTATTTAATAACTAAAGAGAAAAAGTGATTCCCTGCTCAAACGCCGCAAAACCTCTAAGGGTCATCCATCCATCTGATTCATATCAATTACAGGTCAAGTAGGGAATAATGAAATAAATAATATTCACTCTGACTGTCTGAGAAAATATTGCGCAATTGGAAAATA
>NC_051407.1:31659399-31659718 GCF_015228065.2 Penaeus monodon
AGTGAACCGTAGTAACTCTTCCTGATGTAAGTCTACATCGATATATAAACAGTGAACAAAAAGGAAAAAAATTTTCCCTTAAGATGAATTTCAGTTTTTTCTCTATCAATTTACTGAAAAAATTATCTCAAAAGGTTTTATCCAACAGGGAGATAACAAGGGACCGTTCTCTATGCATTATTAACATTAGTTTTGAAAATTGTAGAAAATATTAACAGTAATCTTTCAATTACTCACAGTATAGTCAAAATTGCAGTAATCAAATAACACAGAAAAAAAAAATAGAATAAAAATCCCAATATCATCCTCGTTCAACAAG
>NC_051407.1:31659737-31662075 GCF_015228065.2 Penaeus monodon
AATGACATAGAATTTAGAAAAAAAGTAATTAGACACATGGCTGACAAAACAACGAGTATAAGGGTGAAGACATGATGCAACTGGCACGAGCAGCCCATCCAGCCTGAAGAAACACTTGTCATTACTATCAAGGTGAGCTCAATGTTGATGCTAAAAGCAGTTTCATATTACTTTATTCATATGAGGATAATCATAGATAGTACAGGGAACAAATCAATTTCATTTGAATTCTAGTTTATGTTGTATAGGTCTGATAACACAACAAAGTAAAGATGCAGATATCATTAATCCTAATAACAAAATATAAGCATTTCTCCTAGTACAGACATATGTGTAATACTAAGACTGTTATTGTATTACATAGGTTGTGAAGTCATATTTGTAGTATAACAATGAGACTGCATAGGAGAGTGGGCGTAGGAGTAAGGAGACACCTGTGGAGTATAAACAAAAGCTGAGGAAGAAGAACCATGGGTATCTGAAAAGGGAGATATGGTAGGCACTGAATATGGAAATTGTTGTACAAGTTCCCGTAGGCGCCTTCTATCAGCAACTGCACAGCAGGAATTCTTTTAACATGAGGTAACCAACATTTGAAGAACATCAGATCCTCGTCATCTTCTTTGTCTTGCTTGCGATTTATTTTTTCTTTCAAGTACTTAATTTTGTTGTTGTTCAATATCCAAGATGTTCTGGTTGTAGTCATTTGTTTTAGAGCGTTTGGTAGCTCCCATTTTTCTGATGGGTGGCAGGTGAGGCGAGCCATTGCTTTTAACTTCATCTTTGCGTTTAGGTGTCTTTAGTGTGGGCTGAAGAGGCTGACGCACTTTCCTCCGTAGCCAAGGGGAGCTCCATGGTACCCATTTGGCATTCTACTTGAGGTGATTCTGGTAATGAGGTTTCAGCAGTATCACTAGTTTAGCACACCTGATAATTTTCCAGTTAAGGCTCTTGCTTTCACGACGTCTTTCAGGTAATGCAGTAACTTGAAATACTGCCACTTTGATGTGGGAGTGTCACCTGTGGCTTCACCTGATCGAGCTGGTGGAATTTTCCCAAGGTCCACAGCAAACTGGTCTCTAAGATATTTCCATTCTTTTTAACCAGTCTCTGAAAAGACAAAAAGATTTGGGAAGTGGTAAAAAAAAGGTTTGATAATGATACGTATTATGTTAATACTGTACATACATATCCTGGACAGACAACCTTCAAGACTGTACTGTACTCTATAGGCAAAATGCACACACACATGCATGCAAGCACATTTTCAAGCTGCACCAAGGCTAACAACAACGATCGTATTATCATATTCATCATCGTTTACTGACATTGCTTATTATATTATTTCAGATATCAAGCCACAGGATCGTTATTCCGTGCCCTTGCATTTTCGTTTAGTGTCGGAGTGACAACAGTGGGAAAGACTCTTATCGCACTTTGGGAAGAACTGCATGAGGAACACATGCCAGTACCAACAAAGGAGTCTTTTAAATTGATCGCTGAAGATTTCTACAGCATCTAGAATTTCCCTAACTGTTTAGGTTCAGGTGATGGAAAACATATGTTCAATGTCCCCAAAATTGTCATTCAAGCTGTTGCAGATGCACACTACAAGGTCATTGCTATTGATATAGGAGGCTTTGGAAAGCAAAGTGATGGCGGTACGCTCCAGGCCTCGGAGCTGTACACTGTCTTGACAAGGAGAAAACTAGAAATTCCTGAACCTTCTTACCTACCACTTACAAATGTCAAAGCCCCGTATATGTATGTGGGGGATGCAGCCTATCCCCCTTTACCTTTCCTTCCAAAACCGTATGGTGGACGTAATTTCACGATTGAAGATACAACCTTCAACCAACGCTTAGCCAGATGTGGGAAAACTGGTGAGTGTGCTTTTGGCATTTTATACAGCAAATGGCGTTTACTGTCAAAGTGTGTGGAACCCAAGTTGATTTGATTGATTACATTGTAAAATATGTGTGTGTTCTGCATAACACAATCATAGATAAAAAGAGCGTTGAACATCATTGTCGTATTGTCGGGAAAGACCATCAAACGAGGCTGTGAATGTTAGGGAAATCTTTAAATCTTTCTCATTGAAGTATCCTTTAGTATATGAGCACCAAACAAAATAGTAAACCATGTTTAAGATCACAGATTTTCACTAGCTGTGTTTTTGCTACTTAACTAACTTAATTACTCCTCTACTGTACAATGAAAAACTAGATAAAATGGTTCATAAGAAAAATTCGTTTCACTGACCTCTATAACTTACTGCACTATTTTCGACAAAACATCTTTCTCTATTAGGCTGCAACTATATACAGCGGACTACATT
>NC_051407.1:31662397-31663147 GCF_015228065.2 Penaeus monodon
CATTATCAATAATAGCTAATTACAGTAATAATTTACTTACCTTCACACTTCAGTTCCTAGCTGATTTCGTCCCACAGCCTATCCACCACATTCCTGTTGGCGTGGTGTTTATTCCATTTATTCCACACAGGTTGTCTCTCATAAACTTTGCCTACCAGGAGCTCAACGTCCTTCCTGCTCTCCATTCGCGGGTAAACCTGCTTCCTCTGTGCAAACCTACATTTGTTTATATGGTTTCATTCTTGGTGCGGGTTGCCGGCGCGGGCAAACCTGCTTTCATTGTGCACACACCCTAACTGTATGAACAAACTCACGACCAAGTTTCAACACTACATTCAGACGTGTAAGATTATCTTTTACCACTAACTAAAACTGTAAGTAAACACAAGGCAAACCTTACTGGACTTACATTACAAAATAACATTTTATAATTTGCAGGGGAATCGGCTAAAAACACAAAGAGGAATTGCACAGAACCGCCACTATCCCAGACACTCACCCGACTGCTAAGCAATTTGAAGATCTACTATACCACTTATCATTTACTATGCAAATTTTCTACTATTTCAAGTTTTCCATGTCTTCTTAAATTACTTTTACTCTAGTGTGATTGCTCACAAGACAAGTGGCAGAAAAAGGGAATACTAAATCATAAAGTTACACATTTCAGAATATAAGAAATGTTGCATCACGCAAAACTCATCAGTAGTAGAAAGCAATTGGTAGATCAATTGAATGTTATTGAATATT
>NC_051407.1:31663253-31663321 GCF_015228065.2 Penaeus monodon
TTAGCAATACTCCTCTTTTTATGCAATCGATTTCTTCCATTGCTTTTACGATCAGTAACCGATTACTT
>NC_051407.1:31663769-31664594 GCF_015228065.2 Penaeus monodon
GTGGACTGAATTCCCGCTCGTATTCACAGTTTTGCCTATTTACTTTTTTCCCTCAAATATACGAGTGTTTTTCTTAACTAATGAAAATAAAGAAATTACCATAATTTGCACGAGGGAAGAATGAGGAGAGACTACTGAAAATTACGTTTTGCTCGGTGCTACTATCGCTTAACGACGATCATTCATAGCTCAACGATAATCGCGAAACGGTTGTCTGGAACATTAATTTTTTGTTTCTTAATGGGCCTTTTTGGCTTCAAGCGACTGCCGCTAAAGTCGCTAACGATCATCGTTTGTTCCGAATAGTCACACGGCTTAGGGGGTTGATGTAAGCGCAGTCTCAAACGAACATTTGTAATTGGAAAGAGTGTCTGTGTCATCATGGCTCCCAAGTTTTCCGATGAACAGGATGAAATAACCCCTCTTAATTCCTCAAACATACATTTTCTTAGCCTCTTTCCCCCCGGAAAAGAACTACATCTTCCATCTTTTCGACTAGAAGATATTTATTTAACATGTTTCTACTCAATTCACTCCTACCTTCATGGGACTCTTCCGCCACGTGACTAGTGAAAAATAACATCGCATAAACACACATGCTAGAAGAAAATAGCACAATAGCAGCAATAATTGTTGAACAATCATCCTCTAGCGGTAATCGTTATAATCGGGCCCAGCAAAACGTTCCTTAAGCGAAAGGGCAACGCTGTTCCTCCAACCTCTTGCGGGGCCCATGTTGACAGATGTCTCTCACCCATCAGTCAGTGTGTTCGCGAACTTTTAAACAAATTTCGAATGCGGAAAACTTACATTCGCTACGTTTCT
>NC_051407.1:31664900-31665920 GCF_015228065.2 Penaeus monodon
TATAGATACAAAAATACTATTCCATTTACTACAGGCACCCTACCTTCATATCAATTACAAAAAAATATTCCTTTTAAATTGTTTCAAACGTTATTGCGTACCGTGCGCGGCTGTATATTGAACAAGTATACATGAGCGTGCATTTTCAAACATAAGATTAGATTCTTAAAGCAAAAATAATAAATTATATTTAACTTGTTTCGCCTACAAACAATGATTTCAGTTTGTCTGACTTTACATTAACTTGTGAAGCAGTAAACAATCCAACATATTCAACTATTCAAAAACATTATAACTCCTACGACTGAATACATGAACCCGGGGACTTCCATGTACTTTTATAATAATCAGGGTATTAAGTCTCTTAAATATCGAAATTCAGACCTTTTTCTTACGCTTCACAAATTGATATCCATATCACATTACAATATTACACTGCAAAGTCTTCAATTGAAACCTTTATCTTGCCCGTGACATACACGTGACATGCAGTTCACTTCAGTCGACGCAAGTTAACACAAGGTAAGGGCAAAAAGGTCATGTTAAGAATATACAACACATATTCCAACAGCAGGAGCTCATGATTTAATGAAAAAAAAAGTTACCTTATCAAAAAAAAAAAATCAAGTTCCAGTAACGAAAACTCTTGATCTAATAAGAAAGGTTAAGTTTAAATACGACGAAGCTCAAGATTTATTAGTAGAATTCCAGGTTCCAATAAAAGTTCAAAGTCTAAGAAAAAAGGGATTAGCCCCAAATTCCCATATGTAATGTAATATATATGTAATACTGGTAAGCAGCTATTTTCATACACAAAGTTAGTTAGAAATATTTGCACTTTCTCGTTTTTGCAGGATATGGGACAATAAAACAAAGAAAAGGAAAAGTACGAAGTAAGCAGAAAAATTAGATTTAACATGAATATTGTCAATATCCGTAAAACCATATGGAGGAAATTACAGGTATTGTTTTCATTCACAGTGAAAAGCTCTACGAAAATAGATGCGCCTCGTATTTACC
>NC_051407.1:31667857-31668644 GCF_015228065.2 Penaeus monodon
TTTGTAAGTGCATATATTTCAAAAGCCATACGTTGTTTCTTTATTCATGTTGTAGTTCGAAAGAATCAGAGTGAGCAAATATTTCTGTTGTCACATGTAAAAGTAGCGTTTGGAGGTACATTTTACTAACAATTTTTGAAGGACTAACTAATTTTGAGAAACGTATCACAATAGATATTTGAAAATATATTACAAGCAAACAGTCACTTCGGAGATTCGTGGCATAATTCTGTTGTGGATAAAGCTTTACGCTCTTTCAAAAGGGATAAACATACTCGGAACACAGTGCTTCTATTCAACTTACATGATGACACGAACAAAATAACGCCAACGTTCGTCAAAGTTTCATATCAACTCCGACAGTCCACAAAACTATGCATAATCTGTACATTTATATTGACATTTAAGCTTTAAAGGGTATGGGGCAGATATTTACCAAGCTTACATACATAAAATCAAGCACTTAAATGTCCGAACAGTTAGAGTATGGCAGTTTAATGTGATGCAACCTCATTACTTTTAAAATGCACGTTGGAAAACTTGTTGAAGGAAAAATATGATACCCGGACACCTGATGTAATAAACTGCCCTTGTGGCCTGAACTCGTAAGTGGTTGGGTACGAAAACTATCCCAAGTCTCACACAAAAGTTCATCTACTCGCCCAGCTAACACACCACGTAGAAGCGGAGGGAGCAAGGACAATTTTACGTAACACAGGAATTAGTGTTCGTCTTGAGGTGTTTTTCAGATGACAGTTTAGAAAAAGTAATCGAAGTCTATTCACAG
>NC_051407.1:31668722-31668827 GCF_015228065.2 Penaeus monodon
CACATATATCACTTCAGAGTCACTATACTGAAGAAAATATGCAGATGCACGGAATATCAGTTATAAGATCTCGGAACAAAACAAAAGTATGGCCGTTCAACATAA
>NC_051407.1:31669522-31669634 GCF_015228065.2 Penaeus monodon
TAGGTATTAAAAAAACGAGAAAAAAAGAAAAATAAATTATTTTATGTTATATTTAATACACGTTTTGAATCCTTTCTCTCGCAAAATACCATAGTAAGTAGTTGTCAACTGA
>NC_051407.1:31669720-31669801 GCF_015228065.2 Penaeus monodon
TTTTTTTTTTGGGGGGGGAGGGGGAGCATCAATGAATCGACTAATTGGTAGGACACTTTTTTTTTACTATTAATTTATTTT
>NC_051407.1:31670219-31670409 GCF_015228065.2 Penaeus monodon
TACCATGCAAGAAGACCCCCCCCCCCCCCCGCCTACACACTTTATTACAGGTCGCGTGGTCACTCCTCACCGTTTCATAGATATTTGTCTATCAAATAATGATAGAAAACTAGAAATAAGACGTATAGGGCACCTTTATGTACAAATATATCTATATCAATTTGAACTGAATTAATTTACGAACAAATTT
>NC_051407.1:31670961-31671050 GCF_015228065.2 Penaeus monodon
TGAATATTCTTCATCAAGAATATCAGATATACGATTTCGTGTTTTTTTCTAGATTATTATTATTTTTTTTTTCAAAGTTCCGGGTGCAC
>NC_051407.1:31671110-31671259 GCF_015228065.2 Penaeus monodon
CCAAAATAATGAATCAAAAACTTTGATTCTGGAATGAAGGTCTGGTGTGTTCATTTAATAGACGCATATACTGTAAACAAACGTACACTGATAAAAAAAAAAAAGGAAAATAAAGATTGCATATATGCGAGACAAACGCAGAGAGCGAG
>NC_051407.1:31672216-31672309 GCF_015228065.2 Penaeus monodon
GAACTCCCCCCCCCCCCCCCCACTTGGGAGTGAGGAACAGGGGAACGAGGCAAGATGTGTGGGTATTCTTGCACTGTAAATACACCTTCTTTA
>NC_051407.1:31672371-31672810 GCF_015228065.2 Penaeus monodon
TTCCTATTTCCTTTTATGTTGTAGTTAAGTAACCCTCAATTACTAGGAGAATTGAAGTGATTATCTTTCGATACATTTATCAAGTGGAAAACACTTACCTGCCTTTTTCAGGTGATTTTCGAGCTGTATCCCGAAACAACTTTCTCAAGTCTCTTACACGGCTTCGCTGTTCGAGACATGACTCGAGCTGCTTCCCGAAACAGCTGATCACTAAAGCCTGGCTTACTTATCACTCTTAGTTCTGTAGTCCGAGCCTTTTACCCGCTTGCAACACCGCCTGGCATCTGCTCCTTTGGATTCACAATCCGCGCTACAGTCTATGCATCAACCTGTGCAATTGTTACATATGGATATTGAAAAATAGTTCCTCAAAACTTGTTAACTGTATTCTTTCATCCCCTGAACAAAATTTTAAATGAACAGTCATCGAAGAGAAACG
>NC_051407.1:31673161-31673598 GCF_015228065.2 Penaeus monodon
CCTGCTTGCCATTGCTCTTATACATATAAGTATCAGGCAGTAATAGGATTCCTTTGACGGAATTCTTACATTCACGGCAGCCTTGCCCTTATCTCGTGCCTCCTCAATGGACACGTTCACGTCAAAAGAAAAACATGTGTATAAATATAGCGTACTTTCCGTACCCTGATTGAAAAATGAGCTTCAACAAAGCAGATGTTGTTAATAACAAAATTCAGGAAGAGAATTTTTTATGGTTTTATTTGGTTTCTAGACAGATACGTTGGGTTAATAACCATTCCACTTAATACAAGCAATTTAGTTCAATGTCCGGCTGAAGATATAAGCTTCGTTACGTGACTTCAGAGAATATCGAAGAGGAAAGATGTGTGTGGAATGCAAATGTAATTAATTTTCATGATATCTCTTTTTTGTGACGATATACAGTATATAAATGC
>NC_051407.1:31673678-31674074 GCF_015228065.2 Penaeus monodon
ACACCTTTTGATAATTCCCCAACAGGAAGTAAATGAAAGTCAATGACAGAAAAAATCCAACATTCCTTAAAATTATCATTTACACCAAACACGGTTACGAAATCGCACACACCTAAAAGTAACGAAACGAAATCCTGACATCGAAAGGAAAACAGAATCGAAAAAGACCACGGCAGCGCCTGGCTCCCTCGCCACCTCGGAGACCGTGGCGACCTGGGCAAACCTTGGCCTCCCAAGCGGCCGCCGTTGATATGGACGGCGCGCTTCTCTCCTGATGAAAACTCGAAATGGTACGCTTTTCCTGGCGGGGTGGCCGGGGGCGCTCAGGTCGCTCTGGCCTCTGGTTTGCCCGCGGGAACCTACGTTGCCACTGCTGATTTTCTTAGTTTTATAGGG
>NC_051407.1:31674700-31675131 GCF_015228065.2 Penaeus monodon
TACCTATATATTGCCGCACATACCCCCCCTCCTCACTGCTTCAGAGACCGCTCTCATCCTTCGGGGAGTAAGAAGCAATTAACAGTTTCGAGAGTACGAGGCACAAGGGAAGTTAATCAGCATTTCCAAATCCGAGTTTTTCGATTAAAGCTGGACAAGTTAACAAACACAGGACAGAGTTGGAAGTTGTTTTGTTTACATGTTCCTCTTTCTACCATATTTGTCTCTCTGGGATTATTTATTTACTTGTTTCTTAGTTCGTTTTCAATTTTCTGTTCTTATGTATATGGTTTTGTCTTTCTTTATTCGTTTAGTGGTTTCTGAAGACTTGTAAAAGCTGTGGTATTACAGTGACCTGTTGATGTTAGTAACCACCAAGGTGTCTGTTTCCAGGTGTTGGCGCTGCTTATATGCTGTGTCCAGTGTGGTTT
>NC_051407.1:31675351-31676270 GCF_015228065.2 Penaeus monodon
CTAGAAACTTGGAGATGTCCCAGGAGCTATGCATCGAGCGACCTTACGGTAATTTCTTAAGCTGAAATGGCTCGCTCTTGGACTGTTTGAAAGACCGCTTAGCAAACTTTTGATGAGATTGCAACAGTCGAATTTAAGTTCAGAACAGAGGACGATGGTCACACTAGTTAACAAATAGGTATGTAAACTGCAAGAGAGAGGTTGTTGGTTTTACGGTCACTATGAGAAATCCCGGAGAAGAAATCAGAATCAAACGGAATATGCAGTATATATACATCTACGTAGATACATCCTTTTCTATTGCAAACTAAACGTCTATAACCAAGGATACACTTCATTTTTTTTTTAGGATATCCATGTATTTTTTAGAAATGTATATTTTCATAAGTAGCACTATTACCTATGTTGGCATTAGTATTATGCTATTATGTTGATTACGTGTGTTAGTTTATGTTAACGACATGACTGACATAAATAGACAATCAAAATGGAATCAGTGTTAAGGTTATTCTTATTTGTATCGTACAAAGTTTCTCATGATTTTTCTTAGTAAGTTTCCTTGAAGACAAATTCGGGCTTGGTTTTAAGTCTTCAATTATTATATATCTTCCAAAGTGGAAATTGTTAAAAAAAAAGGAAGGGGGGGGGTGGATAATAACAAGGAAGATGGTATCTAATTTATTGAACGAAACAACTACTTCGTCAACCGTTTTTACTTTTTTCTGAAAAAAAAAAATCATTTATTTACTGAGGGGCTGAGAATTTACTATTTACTATTTACTAATTAACTTTTGTGATCAGAAGAACAACTCTGGTTGTATCAGACTTCTTTTTTTAAAGGTTGGAGAGGGGTAGGGCTACTACATAAACAATAACATTTCCATAAGCATTTTTGCATATTCTTTGTCACCTATTATAT
>NC_051407.1:31677981-31678653 GCF_015228065.2 Penaeus monodon
TTATTTCCAAATATATCACCACAACTTCCGTCAAGAACTAAATTACTACTTGCCTTGCCCTCCCCAACAGCAAATCATATTTCCCATTTTTTCCCGAATAAACATAGTGCAAAGATATTATGCGATAGAATAAACAACCGTTTACAAGCTCCGTTGATTATGTTATTAGGCTTCTTTCACATACAGGGTCAGGGGCCTGCCAGGTTCCGCTTGTTTACATGCCTGATGAGGAGTAAACACGAACGCTCTGTCGCCTTTCAATAAATAATCTGACTCTTGTGTCAACAATTACACTCACACACAAGCTACTTACGCCAAGTCTGTACTTACGTGGAAAAACGGTTTTATGAAGTACTGAGATGAATATTTAACGTGTTCTAACTAGCGCACCATCGCGGGAAACAAGTAAACACTTTCCATATACGTTGTTACTCGTTTTCATAACTTATTAGGAACACGGGCACACAATTTCAACATTCGTACTATTTTCTCACGTACAACGCCAACACATTTATTGCGGCTTGTAAGAGTGGCGCTCCTCACCGCAGCCTCCCGCATCCTCGTAACGACGGGCATCCCGCAGCCTGTTCACTTTCCCGCTCTGGGGAGCCACTTCTCAGTGTACCAGTCGCCGCTTGTTGTTCTTCCACATCTTTGTTAGTCTTTCACGTA
>NC_051407.1:31678695-31678759 GCF_015228065.2 Penaeus monodon
GTAATCTTTAATCACGGATTTGGGAAGTTTTTGGATTCTTTTAGTCACACCCTTTTGGGTCCGG
>NC_051407.1:31679026-31679311 GCF_015228065.2 Penaeus monodon
CTGAACTATAGCCGGCTTCAGCGAACAACGGAGTCCGCCCGGTACTTCAGGGAGACAAAAGTTACGTGTGTCCTGACAGTTGTTATTTATCAATTAGGAGCTGGGCTAACTTAATTTATATAATGATAAACAGTGAAGGTGATCGTAATTTTCATATTATTTTCATATTCATACCACCTTATATATCAATTTTTAGTGTTTAATTACTGCCTGATTTTATTCTAAAGCTTTAGTTTTTTTTATAGGATTTACTTTTGGAGAAAGCCCTCTGAAACGATACCTCAC
>NC_051407.1:31679373-31679755 GCF_015228065.2 Penaeus monodon
GGAACAATTATATACTCAAAATTGCACAAGGCATCCCCCTGGGCTACAGAGCAGCTTACCCTCACAGGCTCAACACTCTCATACCTGTAGCCTTTTGTACGTGTATTTTCATGCTAGAAGGGTATAACCAAGTTTCGTGATTAATTTTCCATGAATGTTTAAATTGCTATATCGGCTTACATTTTGGATGTTTTTTTCATGTCTTTTACTAACCCAACGATTAAAAAAAATATATTAAATGCAATGAGATGGAAGATGCAAAATATAGATATATGTATCGTCGGGCAACTTAAAAAACAAAATATTTAATCTGTTATTTTTTCGGGGGGGGGGGGGGGTTACAACCTCCAGAAGGCCTTCATAAACGTGTAGCTTTCGTGAG
>NC_051407.1:31679956-31680052 GCF_015228065.2 Penaeus monodon
TAGATATAAAGACAGACATAATAAGGGTTATTATATTACACGATGTTCAAACTGTGATCAACCTTCACAGATGAAATCAAATCTACCTTAAGCGAT
>NC_051407.1:31680155-31681016 GCF_015228065.2 Penaeus monodon
TGGAATTGATACTAACAATAGCTTTCGTTCGGTGAAGATCCCAGCATAGAACAAAGAAAACTTGTGGTCTTAAGGGACTGGGATTTCTGGAATGTTTAAGTACATGGGTAGTGATTATTGGTATTGTCACTGTCATTAGTATTCTTCTCGTAACTGTTATTATAAACATCGTAAACGAATTTAAAATTTATACTACAGATTTTAATATTGTTCCTGTTTTCATTAACGACACCGTTACCATTTTGTTCTTGTTATAAGAATATACGATATTCATAGAGAATTGAAGTTGAGAAAACTCATGTCCAAAGCAAATGAACTTATTCATATCTAGTTTTTAATATTCATTTTCGATAAAATGATAAAGACTGAAATTGGTATAATATATATCATAATACAGATTCTCTAACCATAAATATGTACATTCTGTAATGTTACGTACTTTAATGGAATGTGTAGACCTGTGGCTCATTTGGAGTCGCAGTTTTTTTTTATCATCTTCCGATTGTTGTCATGCAGCAGAAAAGAAGAATTTAACACTGTAATATAATATACCATATGTAAATAAAACTGCAAAATAATTTTTGGAAGTAGCCAATAAGTGTAATGATTCATAAATATGTATCTATATTTTTTTTACAAGATTTGGGTTCCCTTGACCTATTATTCGAAACCACACAAAAAAATAATTGCGTGTGTTTGTTCTTAATACGTACTATGTCTTACGTGCAAAGGATTACCATTATAGATAAAGGCTAGGTACATCTATTACGGAAAGTTAGTTTTACTTAAATATTATGGTTCTATGTACCCGTCCCCCCTCCTTCTATCTTAGATTTTATCTTAGTTTTTACCGGCTTGAGT
>NC_051407.1:31681282-31681562 GCF_015228065.2 Penaeus monodon
AGACAGCCTAAACCTTCCGGCGCCACGAGTCGAAACTAAACAACGAGGGAGACAAACGAGGCAAGGACTTAATTTTCCTTGACGGCGCAGCTTATAAATTCCAATACAACGACTGGTTCTTTTATCTTCGTTGAAAGTGTCAAGGGAGATCAATCTTTCAGTCTCCTGGATTTCTCGCAGGGAAGATGTGGAAAGCTTACAGGCCCAGAGGAGAGAGATGAAAAATACTGCTTTTATATTTCAGCGAGATTGTAACAAATGTCACTTGTGTGGATGCTCG
>NC_051407.1:31683449-31684169 GCF_015228065.2 Penaeus monodon
AACTTTAAGTAAAGGAAATATAAAGACAACGAAAGAATATCAACAAAAGTAAATTATACAACCATTTTCCTTCTTACTCACTAACGAACCACGTTTTGCCTGCTGATTTATCTCAACATTATTGTTTATGGTACATATACTCAAGAACCCAATAATAATATGCTCATAACATATACTGGGAAGGGCTTCCGAAACAGACAGACAATGCTGGGTTCTTTAAGTAGTCTTTATGTTGATATGAAAAAGTTTAGATTCATTGCGTTATGTTGAACTATAATTAAGCATTGTGAAAACAATTAACAGGCCTAATAAATATGTTGTTACGCGATGTTCAATTACTATACATTATAATATTTAAGGGAAAGAGAAGAGAGAGAAAGACAAAGAAATAGTCCTTCAGCATGACATATTTCCTGTCATCCTGTTAATGATAGGTTAGGGTAGTTAAACTGATAGCTAGACAGATGGATAGATTCTGGCTGATTGTAGCTTGTTGTATTATTTCTAACTTTGATTTGTTTCGTTGTCTGTTAGGGAGGTAACCAGCTATCATTTTTATTTGTTTTTGCTCGGGAGATCACCGGTTCCTTAATGGGTGTGTCACACGCAATGAGATTCTTGCGTGACTTCCCCAGCCGGTACAGAGGCGAGCCGACCGCGCCGGAGACGAGGGAGTGATCGCTCTTCCCGACTAATAAGGACTGATAGAAAAAGAGACTT
>NC_051407.1:31684429-31684709 GCF_015228065.2 Penaeus monodon
ACGATCACGATGCGTAATATAAAACCTAAATTGAAGAGTGATATTTTTCATAATTTTTCCATTTTCCTCCCGAGCGCTTTCACATTATTATCCACAAAGCGCACTCGACGGATCCAATACCTTTAGCAGCTCATTATAGGTACTTTGGGAAAATATCGACAGTAATTACAGGCTACGAATCTATTGGCTTCCCTGCGGGTCTTGTGCGTATAAATAAGTCAGTTAATGGTACATAAGTGTTTTCTTTCGTGCGAATAGTCTCTGCCTTGACATGTATTAC
>NC_051407.1:31684755-31685653 GCF_015228065.2 Penaeus monodon
CACTGATAACTATCCAGGTATTAAGTAATTCATGGCGATCCTCTACATGGCATTTCATATTTACCCATTTATCCAACGAGTAGCTTGCATATTTAACATAGGCAGTATAAGAATTAATGCAAATCCTACCTCTCCGCCAGCGGTGTGGAGGGAAGACGTGAAACGGCAAACACTGGTGTAAAATTGTCGATTATCAGAGACCAGGAGTTGAAGAGGGAGACCACGCCAATCCAGACTCTTTGGTTAACTCGTAGCGTACGATTCATGCAACGGAAAAGGGAAAAGGGTGAATCATGATGATAAATAGAGAAGCAAGGGTTAATCGCAGGTCAGGATAGAGAAGCAAGGGTTAATCGCAGGTAAGGAAAGATCAATCACAGGTTAATCGCAGGTCAGGAAAGAGAAGTAAGGGCTGATCACAGGTTAATCGCAGGTCAGGTAAAAGAAGCAAGTGTTAGTCGCAGGTCAGGAAGGTGAAGCAAGGGTTAATCGCAGGTCAGGAAAGAGAAGCAAGGGTTAATCGCAGGTCAGGATAGAGAAGCAAGGGTTAATTGCAGGTCAGGAAGGCAAAGCAATGGTTAATCGCAGGTCAGGTGTAATTGTTTCCTTACCTCTCGTTAATGGGTTCCAAAAAAGTGTATGAAGAATATCACAATAATTTTCGACACTCATACTAAAAGGAATTTTTTAGCGCATGCATATTGGTCTTCTAATATTTACACTAATAGATGACTAATATCTCTAATAGATTATTAATAACTATTTCAACATCATATTCCATAAAAGAAAAGGAAAAGGTATATAAGATTAGCAAAAAAGTGTGGCGGAGGTCAGGGAGGCAACATCGCGACATATTGTATATACTCCAAAACTTTTTCCTGTGAAACCAGAGGGGTGT
>NC_051407.1:31686131-31686334 GCF_015228065.2 Penaeus monodon
TCTCCTTTGCTCTCCTGTCCTCTCCCCCAAGGGCCACAGTGTTTATTATAATTATTTTTTCCCACTAGTTACACTTATATAGATCCGGTTATAGTTTAAAATGGGCCTAGAATCACTAATTTTTCTTAAGATTTGTTCACTTCGCTAGTCTATATATATATAAAAAATGGGGATTTGAAATGTATAATAATATTAATATGTTA
>NC_051407.1:31686727-31686934 GCF_015228065.2 Penaeus monodon
TCTGTCAACTCCCCGACACCACTACTATGCATCCAAACTGCACAGCGATTTCTGACAGTCTGTTGTTGCTAGGAGAACAAAAGGAGATAGTATCCCTTGATTGTTAAAATATAATAATGAAAATAAATTACAAAAGAAAATGACTAACGGTAAGGGGATGTGGCAACTAACGACCGGTCACGCCCCCTTCTCAAACCCTGTGACTGG
>NC_051407.1:31687770-31688223 GCF_015228065.2 Penaeus monodon
ACAAAGCAATTACCTTGGATTATATAAAGTGCAAATTCTGCTTCAAATAAGCTGAATTGCTATATAAAACCTCCTATAGTTACTAAAAATGCAGCAGTCTCTTTTTAATATGGTGGAAAAAGTGATCTGGATAGTCCCTAAATATGGTAATTAATAATAACTTAAATGCTACAGTGAAATACAATAGCAATAAAGCTGCGTTTAAAAAAGAAGTAGAAACAAAACTAAAAATGAGCATAAAACGTAATGCTGTAGATATTACACTGATTGTCAGATTCAGAGGACTGCAAGAGTGTGGATGGTAAACAATATGACTGGACCTTAATCATGATGATGGAGAAAATATTGTTTTATTCCTGAAATGTTTTCAGGACTTTACAAGCTTACTTATAAAATTCTTCTTTTCATATCGTAATAGGATACAGAATTTTAGAAAAAAAATATGAATTAGTA
>NC_051407.1:31688315-31688412 GCF_015228065.2 Penaeus monodon
GCAGTACATCACCCTCCCGCACTTATGCTGCATCCTGAATTTCTCCTCCAACAAGTTAGTCAAGATGGGCAAGATGTTTTGACCGTCCGGAATTCCT
>NC_051407.1:31688728-31688846 GCF_015228065.2 Penaeus monodon
GTGAGGTCTGAGCGCAGCATTAAGACATTTACTTTTGATTAGGAGGAAAGAAGTCCAAAATATCTCTCGAGTTTTTTCCCCAGATTCATTTTATATTCATTTCTATGGAATATACAAC
>NC_051407.1:31689346-31689502 GCF_015228065.2 Penaeus monodon
GGATAATACCCTAGACTTTAAATGTACCATAACACAACGATGCATTCCTTTTTCAGAGTAAAAAAGACCTTCACAATTTACTTGCTCCAAGATCCTATGTTGTATACCCCGTTTACTTGTTCAAGACGGAATTTCTGACACGTGGGCAGCACCCAA
>NC_051407.1:31695147-31695436 GCF_015228065.2 Penaeus monodon
TGCTGGAAAACAAAAAAAATATCATAAATTCAACGCAGTTAGCTAAAGAAATATATAGAGGAAAAACTGGTTCACAAAATAACATAAAAGGCATAGTTAATTCCAGCAGTTGTAAAAAGAGTGAACTCGATAATAACAAAAAATAGTATTAATAAAAAAAAAATACAAAGAAAGGAATTAACGCTCAAACTGTGTTTATAAAACGATTAGAAACAATATGTAAAATAACCACAGCACTAGAAAACCTTTGATTATAGAATCGTGGATTATCAGCAGTCATTGGGCCCAT
>NC_051407.1:31696032-31696125 GCF_015228065.2 Penaeus monodon
CATTGATTGGTTTATTAATCAATGGAGTTTGAGGCTTAACAATTTTTTCGTCACAATTCCGAAACATTTCTGGTCTTTCTCCTCCCGGGTCAT
>NC_051407.1:31696585-31696999 GCF_015228065.2 Penaeus monodon
AAAGCCAAGCGGGAAACACCAGTTCATTTAATCCAGCCGAAGTTGTGGACTGTCAAGGGCGTTTCGGCTTAAGATTGATCGCGGACCGGCCGGGGGAGGCTTTGTTCCGCTTTTTTTTTTTCCCGAAGACCGACTGGCCTGGTGGCTTGGGGTCGGGTGCGGGGTCGGTTGAGGTCGGGTCCGGTGGGGGTCGAGGTCGGGTCGGGTGGGGGGGTGGGGTGCGGGTCGGGTCGAGGTCGGGTGGGATGCGGGTCGGGGCGGGGTAGGGTGGAGGTCGGGGTCGGCGTCGGGGTCGAAGTCGGGTAGGAGTCGAATCGGAGTCGGGTTGTTTGCGGGTCAGGTTGGAGTCGAGGATAAGTCGGGATCAGGTCGGGATCAGGTCGGGATCAGGTCGGGATCGGCTCGGGTGGAGAT
>NC_051407.1:31697093-31697292 GCF_015228065.2 Penaeus monodon
AACCGTCTATGGACCTTGAAGAAAGTTAAGGGGAGACTTCGCTATCAGTTCGTTTATTTTCCCTTTTTTTTCCAATTATAGTTTTTTTTTTTCTATATTTTTTCTTATATGAAGTCTGATTTCTCTTTTATTATATCGCTCTCTGATTTTCTTATCACCTGATAAGCCTTATTGTTTTGTGTTGCTGTTATTTACCTCT
>NC_051407.1:31697566-31697873 GCF_015228065.2 Penaeus monodon
TTATGGATGTGTACCTTGGCACATATGCATAATAAACCTTTCGTTCAATAAAGGACAGATTGGTTAATTATTCTGACAAATTAGAAGATATTAATGAATTTGCATATGTTCATTATGCATACATGCTAATTTGGTTATGTAAATTAGGGGAAAAAATCACGCATTTATTCAGTTTGATTACAACCTAATCTTTAATTTGATTAATGGTGATGAGCTGATCAGATGTAATCATTATGATCAATCAGTCAGTCTGATTGCTAACTATGCTCGTTACCTAGCAGGAAACCGTTCGCTATTGTGAATTAAA
>NC_051407.1:31698213-31700397 GCF_015228065.2 Penaeus monodon
CTCTCTCTCTCTTTTATGAAAGGTCTTTTCGTATTAGAAATTTTTGTGTCGCAGCGATAGGAGAGGAACTCGTGCAGAGTTGAAGCTCATTCATGACAAACTATTAGAGGACTTTCATGAACTCATATTTTACGGTCAGTCCGTCTAACTGATATGATTGTCTTTGCATCTGCCTGTCTCTGTCTGGTATTTGGAGGTAGTTATTGCCTTGTCAGTAGCAATACTTGGAAAGTTAAGGATGGATAATGATGGAAACACGAGGCAAGCTGGATCATTTTCCTGGAAAAGGTTAATTCTATTCTGATTTCTCTATAATTTTCTGAGGAGCCTCCGAGTATATATCTTTTATAGGCACTCGAAGTTTTCATTCTCTTTACTATTAGCTTTTGCTTCTTTGTGCTTCTGTATTTCTTGATTTATACCCGTGTGCTTGTTTATCTGATTATTCACGTGTTTGGCTGGTTGTTTACTGCTCTGTTTGATGATTCCCCTTTTACGTTTATCACTCTTTATCCCTATACCTATCGGTTTATTTGCATATGCTGGCATATCTGTTTCCTTGTCAGTTAATGCGTATTAGGCTCTCCAAGACGATTAGCTAACTAATTTTCTTTATCTTACCGCTGTGTTGCGTTACGAGTTAGTGGTTTGGAAAAAAAACTGACCTCGAGAGTTTAGATAGAATATCATTATAAAGTAGTTTTTCTCACAACCGCAGATGCTTGTGCTTCATTGGAGATTTGGAAATTTTCACCCAAAATGATTAACAATATATCTCACTATATACTTCGTCTGCGTCCTTGTTATCACAGTTTGCACGCTTCTTTCTCATTCTCACTTCTCTCTTGCTCTGTTCCACCCTGTTCTCTCATGTTTATTGTTCAAACTGTATATGCTTCTTAAATACATCACTCCCTTCATACTTTTATCGCCTCGCATTCCTGGTAAACACTTTACAAAACCACGACAGCGTTCAGTTCCACATCTGCTTTCAAGGTTGAGCTCCCTATACGCCGAAACTATTTTCATTTCGCCTCAAATCCTTGACTCACTGAGATCCTAATCTTCAATGGGAAATCACACATCTATGGCCTTTTTTCTCTCTTTTTAATAGTTACTGTTTTACCAACACTTTCTCGACGCTGCCAACACCCACTACAAGTATCTGGGTAGGGACTGAGGGAAAACAAGTACCAATGGATCAATATTTCAGATATAAGCTACATGAAGCTTATCAATTTCTGTGATTAGTTGTAATAAACTGAAAGATAAGTGATAAAAAAAAATCCACAGGTCCTCTTTATAAACGAGGAATTTCTTAAAAATTGTGGCTAAACCTATAGAACCTGTAATCTGTAATGTTTTCTCCCCTCAGTTATGAAAGCACTTGCAGATAATGCTGTATCTATTCTCGGAAGTGGTCCCATATATTGGAATAATAGAGTATAGCTCTATTTTACTAGATTTATTAAGGTGTCGAAAATAGGAAATGGTTATGCAGAGAAATAACTGAGACAGCACATAGTTTGGCCCCAATTTGGATTTGTAGTGTCAATTTCTTTATGGAATTCGTAGAAAGAAGACTTACTGAAGAAACAAAATCGGTGGTGTACAGTAACCAAGAAATACAACATAAATAGCTGCCTTTGCGGATATGGGACAAGGACAAGAAGTTAAGAGTAGATTCAGAAGTATCATTCAGAAGACTTTGAAATATCACTACGGATACAGTCTCGCAGCATGAACTTTCATCAACCCACTAGCTCTGTTCCATGGTGATGACATCAGGAGAAAAAACAGGATAGAATTTTCTCCTGATACCATCGTCCTAGAACAAATGCATAAGTGAGTTAATAACAGAGATTCAAATATTTAATGGTTAAGACATCAACACGTATGATGGAATGGCTCTTTTCCAAAGGATATATGGAGCACAATACAACACCTCAGAGAAACTGCACAGCTTATCTTACTCAAAACTCCAGCACTACTCTATGGTCCAGGGAACATCGAGTCATTTGTGCTTGTGTTAAGCACAAGCCAAGAAAAGTATTGTAAGGGTGGCATATGTAGACATTCAAGCCATAGTGATTGCCCCAGATCAAATGCTGCATTATAGGAACCTCTGGAAACAAAGGAAACAAAGGCAGCTTCGTGGTGTTAATTTCCTAGATTATTTTATAA
>NC_051407.1:31700554-31701435 GCF_015228065.2 Penaeus monodon
ATTCCCAGTGAATGTTGGATGAACCACCTAAGAATATGAATATCTAAAGTGTAGCTCATTCATTTGGATTCTTGGAAATGTGTCATTATTAAGCTAAATGAACATGTTATTAGCCTTGCAGCATCTCACAAAATGTTGATGACTCAGATTGTGCTTGGCATACTAGTACACCAAAGGAAAGGAAAATTCCCATAGCTGTCTTATATACATGCTGGACATACTGGGCAATATAGCAAAAAAGAAACGATCATACCGACCCATTTGTGAAAGAGCTGGTGGAAGCCAGCATTGCTAGGTGCTAGCACGTACAGGGTTTGACAATACCAGCAGCGTGTGCAAAACTGGGAAGAAAACAGCATACAGTAAGATCGAACAACGTGCAAATCTACCTGAATAGTATACTCTGGGAAAAACTTTTGATATGTCTGAAAACCTATTTGATGGACTTCGGTTCATGTTGGACCTGTATGGAAAAATCTAATAGTGGATATTGTTCAACATCGGAGGAGTTTGGGGTATGAAAATGCATGTAAAGGTGGAAGACCTGCATCAGCAAGTACCCTATATGAAGATTTCCTTACATACGCGCTCTGTGCGTATTTAAGTCTTTAACTTTTGAACTCAATTGGCAATGGGTGGAGGTGGAATGAAGACCAACCTTCCCGACAACCTCTGCACTATCTTGAGGCAGCACCAGTAAAAATTCCAGACTTCGTGTGGTATATGGGCACAGATTGCAAAACCGCACAGAAATGTAATTTATTGGCAAAGAGATTGCCTTGTACAGACTTCTGCATGTGCCTGTGACAGTGGCAACAAGCAGGGAACAGATACTACCTGCCTTGCCGGAGCAATATTAGATTGCTTAAAGCTCATTGCAG
>NC_051407.1:31702355-31702683 GCF_015228065.2 Penaeus monodon
GGCAAATGAGCCTACCTCCCAGACCCATTATCACTGATACAAAAAGGTCACTTTTGTTGCCCGGTTCATTCCCATTGCTCACTGCATATTTCATAGAAGGGAAAAGATATTAACTCACATTTACCAAATTAATCGGCTTTAGCTCGCTTTCTTTATTTTCGGAAAAAATACAATTCCTTTTCTATATATTTGCGTGCGATAAAACTATTTGATTATTTGCATTTGGCGAACATTATTGCCATCAAACAAATTAACACCAATTTTCCCTTTTTTCTAACCATTCATCTTTCTCTTTAGTCCTCCCGCTCTCTTAGCTTCCCATCCCCGC
>NC_051407.1:31703017-31703393 GCF_015228065.2 Penaeus monodon
TATGCTGTGTTTGATCATGCTAATTTTTCCAATGGAATTGTTTGAGAGCGCGTTTCCTGGCTTCGTTTCGAGCTCGAGGCGCGTTGTGGTTTAAATGCTTTGATCGTACTTTTTCTTTGAGGTCGAATGAGATTTACCTTCTTCGCCTTTATTTTTTGGTCTTCTACTTTCTCCCTTGTGTAAAATGTGGATAGATGCGGTGTGTTATTTTTCATTTACTTTTTTTATTGATTTTTTTTTTTCTAAAGAAATCGTGTCCATTGTGTAACTGTGGTGAGGTTGTTCTTTCCTGGTGATTTGTTTACTTCGCATTGTGATTATCGTTTCAGTTTTTTTTATGAGAATTATTAGTACTTTCATTCGTTATGTTCTGATC
>NC_051407.1:31704380-31704800 GCF_015228065.2 Penaeus monodon
GCAAGCACCACATGTGCAAAGCTAATGATGGAACCTTAGGGATCGTAGAATCGCGTCCACCTCCTGTCCTGGTTTTCACAAGCGAAGCGGCAATAACAGGACGAATGCATTACGAAACACATTCTTTCCACAATGCAGACGTGATTTGAATGAATCATTTTGAGATAACAGAACAGCCTCGCTCTTTGACCTTTGTTCCGGACTGATAAGCATCCAAAGCATCATTACAGTTTGTGCTTCATGCAACGCTATCTGTGTCACACTGCATTCAGTGTTGTTTATTCAAGTGTGTGTTACGGGCATGAATCATATTGGTAATGAAGGCAGCGGAAATCAAGGGGAAAAAGGGAAACCCGAGTATGATGCATGAATTTCACCGTCGCTTGTCGATCCTGATAATGGACATAACTGAGTCTGAAA
>NC_051407.1:31705163-31705670 GCF_015228065.2 Penaeus monodon
TTTTTCTGAAACTGAATCCAACATAACGTTTCATATTGTTATTTATTTATAGTGAATGTGAAATTTGACAATCTCCTTTAGAAACAAAACTTGATTCGACATAACATTTGTTTAATCAGATGTAAAATGAAGTAAATATTCCAACAACGTTATTTCTTTCAACGTTCTGTTCATAGGACATTATAATCCATTCGCACAAGATTATTAAACACACACTCGACCTATAATGAATGCTCGGGCCATGACAATCACTGTTTACTGGAAGCATGAAAGAGGTGCATATATAAGACAGGGGTGTTTACGAATAGCAATTGATGTGCAGTGACACTGGTATCAACGAGGCAGATGGGAATTGATGTTTAGGACGAAACGAAAGGAAAACGAGTGATGTGGGAAAAAGATTTTAGCGGAAAAATTTAATAATATTGATTACGAAAAAAAAAATAAATGTTCTAGATGCCGTTGGGAAAGCAAAACAAATGAATATATAGTTTTTAAAAATATGGT
>NC_051407.1:31705701-31705830 GCF_015228065.2 Penaeus monodon
AAGAAAACTAAATGCATTTCACGGTAGTCTCATGACATATGACAGAATTGACGAATAAGAGAGTGTGTGCAGAATGATCGAAAGAGTTGTTATTAGGTAAATTATAAACCGTAATTCAAATTTCAAGTG
>NC_051407.1:31705862-31705940 GCF_015228065.2 Penaeus monodon
AGACATGTGATGATATATGGACAGATAGATTTTGTAATATTGATTTTGAGATAAATAGATTGGCTAGGAGGTAGAATG
>NC_051407.1:31709631-31709873 GCF_015228065.2 Penaeus monodon
TCACCGGCAGTTCAGGATATTACTGGTGTTTCGTGAAGCAGGCGAATCTAGCATCCGATATTTTCCTCAGAATGAGAAAACACTTGATCTCAGGTGAGCGTGCAATCGTCATCTCAGTGTGTTTACAGGGAGGGAAGGACGGTAGATTTTTTTCTGACCCAGACGAGTATTTGGGAGTGAATGAGAGTGAAATGCAGGTCAAAGATTCTGTGTTCGGATTATGGTTTTGTCTTTACTTATTC
>NC_051407.1:31710332-31710726 GCF_015228065.2 Penaeus monodon
GTTCATGATTCATCAATTATACTTCTCTGAATTCATACGAATATTTTCTTTTTCCTTTTTGTGTGTCACTTCAAAAGCTTCCTTTTACATTTCACGATAGATGTTTTAATGGTTATTCTACACCTAGTCTTCCCTTACACCATACAAGCTCCTTAACAAACCTGTTTAAGGGTAGACAAATTTGTGCCTCAAACATTCAAACAGCAAATAAAAACACGCCGAAACGTTCAATGAAATCGCTTATTCCATTCGTATTGAAACGTACACGAATTAAATTAAATATGTACCCTTTTTTCAATATACTTTTCGTACTCTATCCTCCTACCATAAGGAAATAAGAAGTGAAAAAACTTATATATGTGCTGAGAGTTAAATTACATGTGTGCATTAATAT
>NC_051407.1:31710793-31710949 GCF_015228065.2 Penaeus monodon
GATGTTTTGCTAATTAAAAAAAAAAAAAAAACATATGGTGCTTGTGATTTCTTCCTTTGATCGCAGTTAATGTGGAATGATAATGGTACCCAATTGTTGCAGGTGCTTATTATTTGAAAGCTAGGATCCTTTATTACTGTCTATCGTTTGTAATAC
>NC_051407.1:31716855-31717731 GCF_015228065.2 Penaeus monodon
CCCAAAAAAGCCCCAGTTACTACCCACAACACCATGAACCCCCTTACAAACCCCAAACACGACAATCCCCTTTGATAAAAAGCCCAAATCAAATAGTCATTCGAAAAATTTGGCAGTTCCGGGCCAAACAATAGCATTGTCAATGGCAGGAAATTTATTTGTTTTTTAAAATAAAACTAGGAGGGGAAAGGGCCCACGTTTACCCTGTCTGCAACAGCAAACAGTCCATAATAGAGACCGTGATTTAGGGAAAGTTTGCCTTGATGTTAATGAAGAGGAAGTTCGCTCAACGGCGCGTTAACGAGGATCTGAAAGGGTTACATACTAAATTATGCCGAAGTGTCAGCCAGTGTTTCGTAGTTTGTGCAAAGTTAATTTATAGATATGTATTACAATACATGGAGCTGACATTATGACTGACAAGTTCAACTGCTCTCAACATCCGCCATTAAATGTATTTTTTCGGATTTTTTTTTTCCCCAATCGTCCGGGTTTTTTAAATTTTTCTTTAAAGGGCCCTTAAATACTTTAAAATCAGAGATTTTTTAAAAAGGGAGACTGTTTGAATAATAGGTTGTGCTCCCTCTAATGGATTTGACCAAAATGTTTGGGAAACCAAATTTTAGCCTTTTGTTTAATCGTTAGGGAAAACGGGACAAAAAAACTATGCCCAAAAAGGACTGGGCTTTGCTCTCCAGGACAAACTGTTTCTTTTACCGTTTAACAAGAACGGTCTCTCCTGTTTACTTGATTACGAAGCGAACAGCGATCATTTCTCAGATGAAAATGCTACCCATCGATCGCTTTATTTGTAACGATTCTGTAGGAAATCGGAAGAAATGAAAATATTACTCCTTTTAATGCGTGCTTCCTGTT
>NC_051407.1:31717925-31718005 GCF_015228065.2 Penaeus monodon
TATTATTATAATGTTTAATTTCATCATCAGCATTATTTTTATCAAAATCAAAAACCCTTTTATTTTATCTTTACTTTATC
>NC_051407.1:31718105-31718180 GCF_015228065.2 Penaeus monodon
TTCAAATTCAAATTTATTATCGCTGCTGCTGCAAATTTTGGTAAATATATTATATCACCCGGGATTATGATTACT
>NC_051407.1:31718302-31718379 GCF_015228065.2 Penaeus monodon
CATACTCTCTAAATCTTTTTAAAATTTTATCACTTCTTATTATTTTTTTAAGGAAAAGAGTATACTATATAAATTTT
>NC_051407.1:31718495-31718949 GCF_015228065.2 Penaeus monodon
AAATATGTCCCTTGCGGGCCCACTTTTATTATAATTATAAAGGTTTTACTAAAATTTCTCATATTTTCCCATTTTTCCCTTTTAAATATTTATCCCAACATTTTTTTTTTTTTATTGGTCTATTCACTGATGATCATTATAGTCATTAAAAATATGAAAAAATATTGTTTTTTATCAGAATATTATATGTATATCACTGAAAAAAATTTTTTTACTGCAGTTTTCTTTAGTGTTTTTTTAATATCAGTATACCCTTTTTTAAAATTGGTTTAAAACTGAATATAAGCTGAAAAAAGGGCCTTTATAAATGTGACCCCTTGCCCCCCCCAAAAAAAAAACCCCTTTGTGCCAGGGTTCATTATCCGTTGATCCCCCAAATTCCCCCCAACCCACGCCTTCGGGTGCATTAAAGTCAACAGGTGATTCTGTCTTTAAAAATTTGACTACACTTTCC
>NC_051407.1:31718982-31719314 GCF_015228065.2 Penaeus monodon
AGTATCCCCCTCCTACCCGATTTTTAAACCCTGTTTTAAAGTTATTATTTTGCCCTATTGGGGTTTTTAAAATTAAATTGGGAAAGAGTTTTAAATGTACAGAAAGCAGTTTTATAGGTTACGGGTCATTCCTTTTCAGAGAATGGAGAACGATCTGAGTGGTTTTATGTAGCGAGATCGCTTCAAACAGTAACACCATTGGCATACGGTACTTTGAAAATCCCCAAAGCTGTATGGATTGTATGTCCATTTTTCTAAAAATTTGTAAAACGTTTGTCAAAATGACGAAACATGGTCAGGGGTTAAAGTGTATGAATGTATACAGTAATTAC
>NC_051407.1:31719341-31719577 GCF_015228065.2 Penaeus monodon
AAATTCACAGGTTTCAGAATGTTATTTTTTTTACCTCTGCCAAAGGGGTGATTTTTTTGATGGCGAAAATTTTTGTCTTTTGGGTCTGTTGTCAGCAGGAATAAAAAAAAAGGATGGTTTTAATGGTACTTTGAGTTAAGCTTTTTGGCAATAGCAAAAAAAATTTTTCCCTTAAAAAGTCGGATTTTTTTATCTGTGCCTTTTGGTTTCCGATTCTCCACTCTCTCCCTTCTCCC
>NC_051407.1:31719800-31720005 GCF_015228065.2 Penaeus monodon
CATAAGGGGGACTGCATTGTGGTTTTGGGTCCGAGTTTACTAATTATTGTATAAAAATCTAACTACACGATTTTATTCTTTTTAATGCAAATTAGGCCAAGCATTACTGATCCTTGTATTTTTATAGGTAATAAGGGGATTTTTTATTTTAATGCCCTTTTAAACCATCAACATCATCAATACTGCCACGTTTTCCCATACTGTA
>NC_051407.1:31720033-31720675 GCF_015228065.2 Penaeus monodon
GTAACAAAAATAATAATTCTGACTAAATTACAGGGAAATTTGCTAAACAAAGCTTGCCCGTATTACAGAATATACTTTTTTAAAACTTCTCGTCAAAAGTGCGTAAGGACTTGACCCCCTTTGGAATGTGGGGTTGGGGGAAAAGGAAAGCGACGCAGGACCAAAACGATTTTGGAAAATTGCGGGACGAGCAAGAGGGCAAGAGGGGCCCTGCAAGATGACAATTGTGAAAAAACGGGTTCTCCCTCCCCAGTTTGGAAGATGGAGAAAAACCGAGGCCAGCTCGCCCTACGGCCCTTTTTGCTGAGCTTTCGCCAACCAGAGCCCCCAAAGAGACTTTTTTCGTTTCCGAGGGATTCGCCGAAGTCAATTTGGGAATCATTGACGTTCAGTAACTGTTCAGCCATTTACGGGGGTGTTGCAAGCGAAAGAAAATGATAAACTCCAGTATTGGAAGGTCTGTCTTTAAATGGGCAGAAAATTTTACAAGGGAAAAAAACAGGGTGAACTTTGTTCGTTATTTTAAGTGAAAAATAGGGGGAAAAAGGTTTTAAAAACGGTAAAAAAAAAAAAAAACAACACAGATAGGTGACAATTTATAATAACAATTCGAAGTGCCTTCGCTTTAAAAAAAAAGAATAA
>NC_051407.1:31720866-31721075 GCF_015228065.2 Penaeus monodon
ATCTGTCGCACGTTGTTTTACAATCCAAACCCCTTTCGGAAAACGAGACTAAAAAGTAATGAAAATGAAAAAAGATATACAGAAGGGGAAAAAAGCGTTCTATATTAAAATTTATTTCCCTTTTATTTACTTAAAAAATTTAAATTAGCACAAAGATTTTAAATTTAATCAACAGTATTTCCCATACAAAAAACTAATAAGTGGGTGTG
>NC_051407.1:31722564-31722821 GCF_015228065.2 Penaeus monodon
AAAAATTATTATATAAAAATCTAAAACCCTATAAAATTATTTTGTGTGTGCGAGCGGGGGGTGTGGTTTTATAATAAAAATTCATATATATAAAATCTTATAAATTATTATATAATTTTATATATTATATATATAAAATATTATATATTTTATATATATATATTATATAATTTTAATATAAAAATATTTTATATATTGTATTTTGTATAAAAATAGTAGGGTGTGTGTGTGGAGGGGTGTAATTAATTTTTCTATTT
>NC_051407.1:31723190-31723278 GCF_015228065.2 Penaeus monodon
GCCCTACCCAAAAAATACTGTATAAGGGAAAGATAATTTCAAATGAAGTACCGGGTTAAAATGAAAAAAAAAATGTGTGGGAAATTGG
>NC_051407.1:31723431-31725854 GCF_015228065.2 Penaeus monodon
TTTTTAAAAATGTACGTTTAAAAAAAAACCCCCCAAATTGAAAAAGGCCAATACAACAACAACAAAAAAAAAAAATGAAAGAATGTCTGTAAAAAGGATATGATCGTAAGGAAAGCACACGAGTGGATTTTATTTGTTTTTATTTGGGTTTCCTTTTTAAAGATAGCGTTGATTTTATATGCAAAAAAAACACCCTATATCTGCCCAATTATGTCTTTTTCGTAATTTTTTATTTACGTAGATTTGGGTTTTTATTTTCTTTAAAAAACGCTGGACTTGTTGGTTTATGAGATTTTATAAAAAAAACTTATAGCTTAAAAGAAGCAGGGCACTTTTAGGAAAAAAAAAGCCCGCCAACCCCGAGAAATTTCCTTTTTCCCCCCTTTTTTTACTCGGCTGTCTCCGCACACACGCATTTTGTTGGAAATTGGGCCAATTTTTCCGTCCCGAGTTACCTACATTTTTCAGCGAAAAGGAACCCCCTGTTTTTTCAGCTTGGGGAAACCTTTACATGTCTTCCCCCTCCATTATTCTGCAACCCCAAAAAAGGTTTCCGAGCGACCTTTGATGTTAGCGCTGCTCCTCCTTTCCCGAGCTGCATGATGACCACGATCTTGGATGACGGCGGCCCGGTAATTTTGGGTTTGAGAATAAATCTCTCTTCATCTCTCTGAAAAAGCGGAAAATTTTTCATTTTCTCATCAAAAAATTTCCCCAAAATTGGCTCCCCGGCGATGAAAAAAAATTTAGTCGGTTGGTTTTGCGAGGCAGCTGAGCAGGTTTTTTTAAATTTTTACCCATTTCCGGAAAGTCGGGCGTTTTTTGCACTTGGATTTGGGACCCTTTATCAGCGCTTCCCAAAACATTGTGTTCCCGATAAACAATCAAAATTCATTGTGAATCCTTGTTACATGAAACTAGGGTAAAGGAAAATAAAAAAATTTAAACCCTTTTTATAACAAAAATTTCTTACGCTCAGGTTTTCCCCGCTGCAAATCACAAGTTAAACTTTAGAGGAGGGGTGTTGGGTGGGTGGTAACAAGTTCGAGTATCTTGAAACTTTTTGGAAGCAAGGTTTAGGGGATCGTGGTGTAAAGGGGGAAATACAAAGAACTACATTTATCTTTTCTAATGGGGAAAAAGTTTAACCCAGTCTTCGTTTTGAAGTAGAAGGAGATTTTTGAAAAGAAATAAATGGGTTTTTCAACCTCATAGGGAGAAAAAGGATACGTGCGTGTAGGGGAAAATTAAATTTAAACAAAGACACTGGGATGCAGTCATTTAGTTCCACATAATTTCCTAAATACCAATTTTTACAAACCCTTCCCCACCCCCGAAACAATTTTTTTTTCCAAAACAATCAATGACTCTCAAAATTAGTACTACGCTGACAAGCCTCGACTAATTCCCAAATTAAATTAGTGTCGCCCCCAAAAAAAGCAAACTTTCATTACAATGTCGGTTTTTCCCTTTTTTACACCCATAATAATATGGGTTTATTTTAACGAAAGTTTTTTAGGTTTTTCAATTGGGAATGTAAAATTTAACTCCCAATTTCTACTAACAAACACCCAGAAATGAAACGAGCAGCTGATTAACAGTTTACTATTCCCAAGTACTTCGGAGAATCGGGGGCAAAGGGGCCCACTTCCGCGGCCCCAAATATTGTCGCGCAGCACCTGCTCAGAGGGAAAAGTCCCCCGTGCAGCCCCCGCTGTAGCCCTCCAAAAAATTGGGGAAATAAAACCCAAAACCCGGGAAAAGGGAAAAACGGTCCCCTTAAAAAATAAACACCCTTTAGGGGGAAAACCCTTTTAGGGGCGCGCCGTTGATCGCTTTCCCCCTGGCTGCGCCTCCCAAGCCCGGGCGGGAAAATCGGCTTTTTTTTGGGGGGGGCTTTATAAGGGGGCAGTCTGGGACAGACAGGGAAAGGGCCCTTTTACTGAGCTGCACCCCGGGCTACGCTGCCGCGGACATCACCTTTTCAGCCTTTAAAATGAAGAGCAATTTTCTGATAACTGTCAACCTACAGTGCGCGCCCCCTTGCCCGTCCCCCGTTTTATCCCGATTGCATCCCCGCCCCTTTTTCCCCCGCCCGATTAATTTTTTCTGTTTGCAAATTTTGATTTTTCAAGCGGCGGCTTTTTAGAGGGAGCGTCCCTGCGGCGGAGTTCAAAATAGCATATGCCCCAGGCCGTTTGCCAAAAAGGGGGCTCCGGGGAAAAAAGTGAAATGTTGGGCTGGTGGGCAAGAAAAAGGTGCTCGAGGTGTCCGAGGAAGTGTCTCTTGCGACTGCGCCTTTCTTGGGTTTTTTGTTTCCCCTTCAGCTCACTTTCCCCCCCGGGAGAGTTTTCTCCCCAATTTTTTAAACAAAAAAACGTCAAAGTCTAACCCCCCACCCCCAAAAAAAATAAAATTTTAAA
>NC_051407.1:31727000-31727172 GCF_015228065.2 Penaeus monodon
AAACTCGAAACACACAACACACAACAACACAACACATTGAATTCGACACTTAGACCTAATGCACTGACTGTGTTTTTTTTCTATTTCCCTTGCGTATTCTCCCTAAAATATTTTTATTTCAACGCAGAAACCTCTTTCTCCGTTGAATGCGTTAGTCTGTCCTGTTAGGCAT
>NC_051407.1:31727594-31727675 GCF_015228065.2 Penaeus monodon
TCATACACTTTGGTTTTCCCTTTTTCAGTCTATTTACTTTATTTTCATTTTTTATTATCTTCATCGAGCTACTGCGTCTCA
>NC_051407.1:31727703-31728039 GCF_015228065.2 Penaeus monodon
TTGCCCTCGCCAATTAATTTTTAGATTTTTCTAACGTTTGGGGGAAAACAAAATTAATCAAACGTCACTTAGATATTTTTTGTGGTTTTGGAAAGCAACTCTTGGATGCGTGTGGAAGGGGAGGAGGGGGGGGGAGAGAAGGGAAAGAAGAGAAATTAAGAATATTGGAAAATGAAAGCAAAATAACAGAATATGGAATATGATAAACGATAGAGAGAAGCCCCCAAACCAAAGCGCCAGATAGGTTATGCCATAGAAGTTATGTCAGGACTTTATCCTATATTGCTAACTTCAACTGCTTTAAATTTACATCAGCTAAGTAACACCAGTTATTAC
>NC_051407.1:31728206-31728394 GCF_015228065.2 Penaeus monodon
CCCTCCCCTCTCTCCTATAAAATATATATTTTTTCAAGGCTGTATTATCAGTGTTAAATTAATGATTCGAAATGAATACGATTGTAAGTAGTCAGTGTTTTTCTTCTCTAATGCGGTGTTATGGAGTTTATTCTGAACTAATTTGATCTGTTTAACTGAAATCATGCTTAGCCAAAATACACCTTTTT
>NC_051407.1:31729622-31729860 GCF_015228065.2 Penaeus monodon
ATCGTATATCACTGCAAAAAATATTTTACTGCAGTTTTCATTAGTGCTGTTTTACTATCAGTATAATCCTTTTTGAAATTGGATTAACTGAATATAAGCTGAAATTAAGCCTATGACTGTGAGCCTTGCGTCCCCAACCTGTGCCACGTTCATTATCCGCTGATCTCATTCAAGCCACGCCTTCCGGCTGCACTTAGTCAACAGGTGATTCTGTCTTTAAACTCTGACTACACTTTCC
>NC_051407.1:31729894-31730461 GCF_015228065.2 Penaeus monodon
AGTATCTCCCTCCTATCCAGAGTTTTAAAACTGCTTTAGCTCTATTAGTTTGCCCTATTCGGAATTACATATTATATTGGTAAGAGATTTACTGTACAGAAAGCAGTGTTATAGGTTACGGGTCATTCCTTCAGATGAATGGAGAACGTATCTGAGTGGATTTATGTAGCGAGATCGCTTCGACAGTAACACCATTGGCATACGGTACTGTTGATTAAATGCCAACAGCTGCTATGGATTGTATGTACATTCTATATAATACTGTCAACGTTTGTCACACTGACGAAACATGGTCAGTGTTTAGTGTATGAATGTATACAGTAATTACGTAGTTTCATTTTTTTTTTTTTGCTTATTCACAGATTCAGAATGTTATTTTTTTTACCTCTGCCGAAGGGTGATGTTTTTGATGGCGATTAATTTGTCTGTTTGTCTGTTTGTCAGCAGGAATATAATGAAATGGATGGATTATAATGGTATCTTGTGAGTTAAGCTTCTGGCAATAGCAAAATATTTTTCCTTAAAAAGTCGGACTTCTTTTATCTGTGCCTTTATGTGTTTCCGTAT
>NC_051407.1:31730712-31730920 GCF_015228065.2 Penaeus monodon
CATAAGGAGTACTGCATTGCTGGTTTCTGGTGTCCGAGTGTTACTAATTATTGCTATATAATCTAACTACACGACCTTATTCTTATTACTGCTAATTAGGCCAATGCATTACTGATCCTTTGTATTTTTATAGGTAATAAGAGTAGTTTTTATGGTAATGACTATAACCATCAACATCATCAATACTGCCACGTTTTCCCATACTGTA
>NC_051407.1:31730947-31731595 GCF_015228065.2 Penaeus monodon
TGTTAACAAGGAATAATAATTCATGATCTAAATTACATGGAGTCGCTCCAACGAAGCTCTGCCCGTATTACATGAATATACATTTTTAACTTCTCGTCAGAAGCTGCAGTACAGAGACTTGACCTCCTGCGTAATGTGCTAGCGTAGGGGAAGGACGCGACGCAGGACAAAACGACTTGGATCAATCGCGGGACGAGCAAGAGGGCAAGAGAGGCTGCAAGGATGACAATTGTTGATAACTGCTTCTCCCTCGCCAGTTTGGAAGATGGAGAAACCGAGGCCACAGCTCGCATACGGCCGTTCTTGCTGAGCTTACGCCAATCCAGAGCGCCAAAGTAGACTTATTTCGTACCGAGGGATTCGCCGAAGTCAATCGGGAATCATTGACGTTCAGTCAGCTGTTCATGCCATTTACCGGTGCTGTTGCAAGCAGATGAACTGATAAATCTCCAGTACTTGGACAGGTCTGTCTTAATGTGACAGATCTGACAAGGAAAATACAGGTGAACTTTGTTCGTTATTATTAATGTGAAATGTAGGGAAAGAGGTTTGAAATCGGTAAAAAAAAAAACACACACACACAGATAGGTGACAATGATAATAACAATTGCGAAGTGCCTTCGCTGAAAAATAAGAAATAAGGCTGAT
>NC_051407.1:31731696-31731878 GCF_015228065.2 Penaeus monodon
ATCTGTCGCACGTTGTTTTACAATCCATAACCTTACGGAAGCGAGACTAAATGTAATGAAAATGAAATGATATACAGAAGGAATAACGCGTTCTATATATAACTGATACATTTTATTTACTTAAAATATTAAACTGATGCACAAAGATAATTAACTCAACAGTATTTACCGATACACAACTA
>NC_051407.1:31733236-31735599 GCF_015228065.2 Penaeus monodon
TGGAAACAAACTTTTTGAAAAATGTACGTAAAACAAATCCCGCAAATTGACAAAGGCCCAATACAACAACAACAAAAAAAGGTATGAAAGAATGTCTGTAAAAAGGATATGCATACGTAAGGAAAGCACACGCATGTGGATTTGTATTTGTTTTTATTGGTTTCTCTTTATACAGATACGCGTCTGAGTTGATATGCATACACGTATATCTGCAATTCATGCTCTTTGCGTAATTTTCATTACGTAGATTTTGGCGTTTTTATTACTTTAAACACGCTGTACTTGTTGGTTTATGAGATTATATAAATCATAACTTATAGCTTAATAGAAGCAGACACATTGTTTAGGAAAATAAAGCTGCCAATCCACGAGACTTCCTTTTACCCTCCTTATTACTCTGTCTGTCTCCGCACACACGCATTTAGTTGTAAATTCGGGCAGTTTCCAGTCCAGAGTTACCTACATTATCAGCTGACAGGAACCAATGTATTGTTCAGCTGAGAGCCTCTACATGTCTCCCATCCATTATTCTGCTTAACACAAAGGTCCTGAGCGACCTTCCGATGTTAGCGCTGCTCCTCCTCCTGAGCTGCATGATGACCACGATCTCGGATGACGGCGGCGGTATGGTCTCGAGAATAAATCTCTCTTCATCTCTCTCGAAACAGCGGAAGTTTTGCATTGTCTCATCAAAATTCCCAAAGTTGGCTCCCCGGCGATGAATAATTCCACGTCGGTTGGTCGCGAGGCAGCTGCAGCAGGTTTTGTATTTGTACTCATGCAGGTACGTCTGTCGTTTATTGCACTTGTATTCTGCACCTTCATCAGCGCTTCCAGATCATTGTGTTCACAGCATAACACATCAAAATTCATTGATGAATCCTTGTCTACATGTAAACTAGATAAAGGAAAATTAAAAAGTTTAACCTTGTATAACAACAATCTTCTTTACGCTCAGTCTCCTGCTGCAGTCACAAGTTATCTTTAGAGGAGGCTTGTTGATGGCTTGCTAACAAGTTCGAGTATCTTGACACTCTTGGAAGCAAGGTTGAGGTGGATCGTGGTGTCAGGTGGAAATACAAAGAACTGACATTTCTCTGTCTAATGAGGAAAATGTTAACGAGTCTTCGTTTTCTGAAGTCAGAAGGAGATTTTTGAAGAGAATATAAATGATTTACAACCTCATAGCAGAAACGGATACGTGCGTGTAGTGAAAATTAATATAAGCAAAGACACTGGAGATGCAGTCATGAGTTCCACATACATTTCCTAAATACCAATTTCTACAACTTCCCTAACTCCGAAACAATTTTTATTTCCAAGCAATCAACTGACTCTCAACATTAGTACTACGCTGACAAGCCTCGACTAATTCCTAAATTAAATTAGTGTCGCAAAAATAAGCAAACTACATTACAATGTCGGTTATACCCTTGTTTACACCCATATATATATATGGTTCATTTCAACGAAATGTTTTCAGGTTTGTCAGATTGGTATATGTAAATTTATCATCCCATCTACTACTAACATCACCGAGAAATGAAGCGAGCAGCTGATTAACAGTCACTGATTCCCAATGTACTTCGGAGAATCGGGACGAAATGAGCCTACTTCCTGCGGCCCGAAATAGTTCGTCTGCTGCATGCACCTGCTGCAGAGGAAGTCCCAGTGCAGCCCCTGCTGTAGCCGTTCCAAAAAGTCGTGAAATAAAACAAAGCCAGAAAGGGAATCGGATCCTCTTAACCCTATCACCTTCAGGAGAACCTTCAGGACGCGCCGTTGATCGCTTTCCACCTGTCTGCGCCTCCGAAGCAGACGGGCAGATCGGCGTTCTTTAGACGGTGCTTTATAATGGCGCAGTCTGGATCAGACAGGAACGGTCTTTGACTGAGCTGCGACCTCGGCTACGCTGCCGCGGATTCATCACCTTTGCAGCCGTCAAGTGAAGAGCAATTATCTGATAACTGTCAACCTTACAGTGTCGCGCCCTCTTGCCTGTCCCGCGTTTGATCCAGATTGCATCCCCCGCCCCTTTCCCTCTGCCCGATTCATTTCTTCATGTTAGCAAGTTAGATGTTCAAGCGGCGTGCTTCTTTAGAGCAGCGTCGTGCGGCGAGAGTTTCAAAATATGCATATGCACAGGCCGTTTGCCAAGAAGGACTCCGTGAAATGTGAAATGTTGGTCTTGGCTGACAAGACAAGGGTGCTCGAGGTGTCCGAGGAAGTCGTCTCTTGCGACTGCGCCTTTCTCGTCTTCTTCGTCTTCCCCTTCAGCTCCACTTCCCCCACGGGAGAGTTTGCTCCCCAATTCCTAATTCCTAAATCTATAATTGTAAAGCACATTTTTTTTTTTGTAACAA
>NC_051407.1:31737270-31737397 GCF_015228065.2 Penaeus monodon
AGACCCTAATGCACTGACTGTGTGTTTTTTTTTCTATTTCTTTGCGTATTCTCCCTAAAATATCTTTTCATTTCAACGCAGACAACCTCTTTCTCCGTTGAATGCGTTAGTCTGTCCTGTTAGGCAT
>NC_051407.1:31737647-31738082 GCF_015228065.2 Penaeus monodon
TCATACACTTTGGTTTCCTTTTTCAGTCTATTTACTTTATTTTCATTTATTATATTATCTTTCATCGAGCTACTGCGTCTCACCCTCTCCCCCCCCCCCCGCCACCCTTGCCCTCGCCAATTAATTTTCAGATTTGCTAATCGTTGGTGAAAACAACTTAATCAAACGTCACTTATGATATTCTTTGTGTGACGCAACTCTTTGGATGCGTGTGGAGAGGGAGGGAGGGGGGGAGAGGCAGAAAGAGAGAAATTAAGAATATTGGAAAACTGAAAGCAGTAACAGAATATGGAATATGATAAATCGATAGAGAGAAGCACCATCCCCGCGGCCCAGATAGGTTATGCCATAGAAGTTATGTCGAGGAATTTATAACGCTATATTGACTAACTTCAACTGCCTAATTCACATCAGCTAAGTAACACCAGTTATTAC
>NC_051407.1:31738222-31738365 GCF_015228065.2 Penaeus monodon
ATATATATATTTTTTTTCAAGGCTGTATTATCAGTGTTAATATTAATGATATTCGAAGTGAATACAGTATTTGTAATGTATGTTACAGTGTTTTTCTTCTCTAAATGCGGTGTTATGGAGTTCATTCTGAACTGAACTGTTTG
>NC_051407.1:31738981-31739057 GCF_015228065.2 Penaeus monodon
TTTATTGCACCTCCATTAGCCGAGATTATATCATATTTCAACTCTTTGCGTATGTATGCGTGTACACGTATATTAT
>NC_051407.1:31739086-31741306 GCF_015228065.2 Penaeus monodon
GATCATGCAGGACATTCACAAAAGAGACACGACATTCTGAGCATGCTAACATCGGAAATTGAGATGACATATAGTGTGAGAGCCCGGTAGATATAAACACTTCCATTATGAATATGTTAAATGGTGAGCCTGGGAACATAACCAGTAATTATGTCTTGATTCCACTATTTGTTCAACTTTAACAAAAATGACGGAGTTAGGGTTGCTCCTATAACAGTAGATCGAGGTTTAATACCTGCCAGCCGCGCATTTGATCTGTGACATTTAAGGTAAAGACAGAAGTGAAAGGAGAATATTAATAAGGAGTGTAGCATTGAACATATCTGTCTATATACATGTATGTAATAAGATATTCATGTTACAAAACGAATGGCGTAAAATCAAATGGTTCGTGAGTAAAAGATATAGTTGACGATAAGAGATACAATGCCGATAGAGTATACACAATTCAGTCATATTTAATGATAATACGAATGATAGAAAAATAAAACTTATATTCTATAGGGGGTTAACTCGGTTACATAGAGATATAGGAAATGCGATCTCTAGAACAGGCAAGCGGGCGAGGGGATTTACAAGGCTAACAGTTACAATATAATTGCTTCTCAATCTACGGTTGCATATGTAAATGAGGAGGCCTGCGCGGCAACGAAGGCGAGGCCGCAGCTCAGTCAAAGATCTTTCCTGCCAGAACCAGACTACGCTATTATAAAGTGATGACGCAGTCGACAGAACACCGATCTGCCTGCCTTCGGAAACGCAGACCGGTGGAAAGCGATCAACGGCGCATGCTGAAAGTCCTCCTTCATCCGTCAAAAGGTGATCGAAGCCAAGAAGCTCGAGTTTGCGCTTTTTCTCCGATTCTCTTTCCGGCTTTGCTTTGTTTCACGACGCTCGTTCACGAGTTTTTGGAGCGACCACAGCAGTCACTGCAGGAGGAACTCTCTGCAACAGTTCGGAACGTTGTGCCGTGCAGCATATCTGTTTCGGGCCGCGGTAAGTAGACTCATTTCGTCCAGAGAGGATTCGCCGAAGTACCTTGGGAATCAGTGGCGTTTAATCAGCTGCTCGCTCCATTTTCCAGCGATGTTGCGATAAATCTACTTCTACTGATCTGCTATAATCGGGCAAACCTGAAAACATTTCGTCGGAATGAACTATAAATATATACGGGCGTAAACTAGGGAAGAACGTTAATGGAATAATTAAGTTAACCGACACGATAATGTAGTTTGTTTTCGGCTTATTTTAGCGACACTAATTTCAGCCAGGAATTAGTCAGGGCTCGCCAGGACGATACTAAAGTTGAGAGTCAGCTGATTACTTGTAAACAAATATTGCAATGGAGTTAAGACAATTTGTAACTCTAGGGACGGGCAATGAGGAACTATATATGTGATTCATTATTACCTCCTCTATGTGTCGTTCTTATTAATTTTCACTTGTTATCCAGCATGATCTTTACCAATATAAGAGCGCATGAACGTTAGTGATTCCGCTATGAAACTGACCATTAACATTTGGTATTTCTTGGAATAACTCTGATTTCAGTATCCTAACATTTGTATAATATCTTGTTTCCATTACCAGATATGGAAGCTTTCTGTCGTCTTCACTTACATTTAGAGCCACGGCCCACCTGGACCTGCTTAAAAAGAAGGCTTTGAACGCGAAATGCCAAGCTTAAAATACAATGCCTTAAGACGCTGTCTCATATAAAACACTAGTGCGAATGTTTTATTTCTTTTAACACTGGGAAGCCAGTTTAAGATCGCATCGATATACGTTGACTTGGTAGAGTAGCAATACATACCCTGTTACAAATGCATTGATTTCCCGCCGATCAATTACCTACAGCTTGTTGCCGTAGTACCTCACAGTACGTGATTAAGCGAGGCAGAATTATTCATCATCGCCTGGGAGCCTCCACTATTGGAATTCTAATGAGGCTATGCCAAACTTCCGCTGTTTCGAGAGACCTGAAGAGAGAGACTTATCCATACCACCGGTGAAGGTGCATCATCCAGGCAGCTATAGGCTTTTGTCGTTTGTAATGTTTTAATGTCTTCAGTGTAATTTTTATCATGAACATATTTCACGACTAAACTTAGGATTTTTTTGGGGGGAAAATGTTGCTTATATCCACTGATGTCTCTGTCTTTCTCTTCCTGTATCTTTCTCCCTTTGTCTGACAACCAAGATTAGAGTTCTCATAGCAGT
>NC_051407.1:31741361-31741459 GCF_015228065.2 Penaeus monodon
TCATATATCGGGTTACCATGGGCAAAGTAGAGGACCGGTAATTGTGGGGGATTAATTTTCTACAGAGCTACTGATAGTGTTGTCTGTATCTTAGACTT
>NC_051407.1:31743051-31743174 GCF_015228065.2 Penaeus monodon
TGGCGATGAGCGGAACGAGAAGGTCGCGAAGCCAAGTTACCGCTAACTTTTGCGTGTTCTGTCAAGGTCGCGAAGTTAGCTTGGGGTTGTGGCCGAGATTGGAGCAAGTTGCCAAGGTCGGCG
>NC_051407.1:31743381-31743665 GCF_015228065.2 Penaeus monodon
GATCTGGCTGTCCTTTTGTATAAACTTGAAAGTCAAAGGAGTACGCAGATGAGGAAGGTAATATTGGTAATGACAAATAATCAGAATTGTTTTACCACGCACGGTAAGCGAGCATGATTTGAATGAGTATATATGTACGTAAATGCGTTTTTCAACTTTTTTTTTTATAAGCGGAAAAAAATAGGGTCGGAAGTATAGTTACGAAACGTATTCTTTGGTGGCCATGCGCGATATTTGAATAAGCAAAATTAAAGCTGTATTTATATACTAGTTATCTCGCCAGT
>NC_051407.1:31743696-31743946 GCF_015228065.2 Penaeus monodon
TGACACAGGCCGCATTGAAAACAATCTCTCGTTTCAAATACTAATTGTGTTCATATTGGATTCCCAAACCCGGTGATGGGGATATTCTTATGGCCTCCATAGAATTAATGAATAAATTAATATTGCTATTGAAGTACATGTCCGCGCTTGTACTTAAATCATCATTTTGAAATATCAAGCGTCATTAGGGAGTGAGTGACAACAAAATACTAAAGCATCAAAAATTATATAAACACTCCTGCCAGTGTGT
>NC_051407.1:31745804-31746058 GCF_015228065.2 Penaeus monodon
CTCCCTGGCGTGAACGATGCGAACAAAAGTGTAGCGACGAAACCTAAAGGATTTAAAAAAAAAATATGAGTACAAAATATGATACAAGTTGGATGTGAAAAATGGCTTTCGTATCACAATTCTTGTCAGAATAATGTCATTTGGTTAATAATATTCTAAATGTTATGAGCATACTTTTGTCTAAAACTTTTTCAGTGTAAATGTTTTTTTTAATGAATAATCTAAAACCTACTGGATAAATTGAAATAAACGTA
>NC_051407.1:31746110-31746213 GCF_015228065.2 Penaeus monodon
GAATATCTTCTTACAGTGTTATGCAAGCAATGTTCATGATGATAAATACTAGTAAAAACAAATATTAGTTGCATTTAATGGGACAACTAGTAAAAATAATTAC
>NC_051407.1:31747127-31749626 GCF_015228065.2 Penaeus monodon
TATCAAAGGTTAGTCAAGCAAGCTCCGGTATTCGTGGACGGAGCCTCTTCTGGCTGATTTCTGCTACCATCCTGTCTGCTAAGGATCTTATTGATGACTGCTTCTGTCCAGTAAAATCGAAAGGCTGTAACTGCAAAACTGACAGGAGCTCCGCGAGTGTATGGAATTTTCCAACACAAACACAGCAAAAAACCAAGCAACTTCAGGATTGGTGGGATCATACGCCTTCAGGTAAAAAGAATCCCGATCAAAGAGCTCAGCTGCCCCGCCCCCAGGCAAATCCAGAGCGGGACGAGGAATCGTCAGCAGACTCAGGGAGCGAGGAGAGCGCAGCAGAAGACAGAAGAGACCCGAGCCCCCCGTGTGTGCTCACACTGCAGAGGCAGACGGCGGGGACACAACCCCTCGAACGGGACTGGTTCGTAATAAGGCCCCTGTGACTTTTGTAAGGCAACGAGGTCACCACCTGAACTAAACTGCAGGTGGGAAGGTTCGGCAGACAAGGCCGAATCTGCTGGAACGAGAGCTAAGAAACTTCGTGTAAGAACATCGAAGTTGTCAAACAAGGGGGAAACAGTAGTTCACCCCTCAACCTCTACTTCAATCCTCCGCACCTTCACCAGCAACGTTAACTTCTTTCCACCCCCACACTGGGCCGCCTCATCAACTCGCTTGTTCCTTCTTTGTCACATCCCAACTTCAAACAGCCACCTAAGGGCCAGTATACTAATGGCTTCACTGAATCCCTTACCCCTCAAAATAACCAGAGGCACCCTCAGTTCTGTCTGTGCAATTGTCAGAGGTCTCGGGACCAATTATTGTTGAGCTGACTCACATGGGCCCTTCAACGTCATTTTTAGCTGAGTGACGAACTTAATAACTAGTGGCTACCCTGAAAACTTCTTAAATGCAGAGGTAGAACCTGCTTTTGGAAGATACGAGGGCACTCACAATGGCAAAAGAAGGGACAGAACAGGAGAAGAACGTCAGGTTAGATGTGTGCTATAAAGAAAAACTGCAATACAGCTGTTAACAGTTGACTTACCCGACTGGATGGAAGCTGTCTTTTGAATGGTCATACTAAGTCAAATGAGTCCCTACTACTTTGCGGCCACACTTACAGGCCGCAGTGGCAAGGCAGAACACCAAAGGACTTCCTAACGGCAAATTTTAGACGTCCTTCAGACTCGCAACAACTGTCTCCGCACCTCTTAATAGTGGGGGACCTTAATCACCATGCATTCAGCCAGCATATGAGGACCTTCTTGCAGGTCACGGGCTGAAGATTACGTAGATTTCCCGGACACCTTTCCTCTGGGTGCGGTAGATTCTCTCGACCCGGTTGTATAACGGATCAACTGAAGGGATTTATTCTCCTGCTCATCGATCGGCATAAATAGGAACTTCAGGAAACAAAATTCAAACTTTGCAGTCATGTCACATCTTTGCATCGCCCCCCCGCACGCAAGACCGAAAAAGGAGACAAAGAAAAATATGGATTTGGGAAACCGCGCAAACCTGGATAGGTAGAAGGAGAACTTCAGTCACAGAATGGGATGTTCTCCTGGCGGGGGAATGCAAACGAGTAAAGCATCCTCCATCACCAGAATCCTCGCTGAAATGCAGGATAAATATGCCTTCGCGGAATACATCACAAAAACCTGGGGAACAAGCCTGGTTTGGTACAGATGTATCAAGCCTCCCAAAAAGAAATCAGATTGGGCAAAGGTACCCAAAGCCAATCCCCACAAGGCATAATTAAAAAATCGTACAAAAAAATGCCTTGCAAAGAAATGACAGCCACCCTGCAAAATGGGCCCGCAACAGATGGCACAGAAGGGACACGAAGAGGAAACCTGTCAAACTCTGGGAGCAGGCAGAAGGAGTGGTGGTTCGCGGGGGGGGGGCTTTTTTTCGGTCAAAGGAGTACCAAGGGGAAACCCGGGAAATCCACCAATACCTCCATTAACCACGGCCCGATGGAACAACTGCATCGAAGTAATCGGGAAAAAACTAACCTTCTGGGAAGCTTATTTCAGCCGCAAAAAGACAGTGGCCAGATGCTAACAAGGACACCTCCGGAGATACACATCAATATGCCATTGAGCAACTCCCGGGTCTTCAAATGTGCGTCAGCAAAAAGAGATCTTCCCCAGAATTAACCACAAAAAAAACACCAGGTTCAGACGATATCAGCCCGCAAAAACTCTCCGCGTGGTCGTGCGGCCTGATTAGCCCAGCCTTTATCATCATCTTCCAGTTCGTGCATCGAAAGAAAGCTGCTGGCCCACCATTTGGAAGGAAGCAAGAGGATCCCTCTTCATAAAAAAGCAAAAACAAATCCTGACAACTACCGATCCATCTCTTATTCTGCCATTTGCATCAGTAAGGTATTTGAGAAAATAAGCAGAACAGCTCATGGAACCACCTTGAAAACCACAATCTGGATTTCCATCAGACAGTTTGGCTTTTAGATCCTTTAGATCGACTGCTGACCTT
>NC_051407.1:31749769-31751081 GCF_015228065.2 Penaeus monodon
AGAGGCATAACCAGTAACCTCTTGCGGCTATTTGATAATTACCTCACTGGAAGAAACACTGAAATTGGTCATCGGGCCAGTCATCCCAGGTAGTACCCGGTATAACGCATCGGTGAACCACAAGGAAAATCTGTACTGGGCCCAATCCTATGGAAAAATATTTATATTGATGATATGCTTAGGGAAACATCCTGAAATGAACCTTATGCCCGAGGACTGTACCCTTTCTGTATCATACCAGCCGTGACAAGGATCATGGAAACGCCGCGCCTTGTAGACGAGGTATGAATTCAAAGCTGCAAGCAATCTAAGAATGATCCCGGCAAGTGGCAAGGAAGATTCTGCCCCCAACAAGACCCAGGCAATGGTTATATCCCGCTCTCCAACTGCATCAGGACGTCTCATGAAGGCAAAATCTTTCATGAATAAACATCGCCCTTCCACTCGAGGACTTTATCTCAGTCCTCGGAGTAGACATAGACAGTGGTCTAAGATTTAACAGGCAAAGTCAGGCAGGATTTCAGCTAAAACAGCTTCTTTGAAGGTTGACAGCCCTCGGACGCATATCCCAACCTTCTTAAAATCCTCAGGGAAACTTACACTATACAAGTCCAGATCAGAACCCATTTTAGAATATTGCCTCGTTGGGCCTGGTGTCTACTGTGCCCACCGCCTCAACAGGCTGGACCAAATAGAAAAACGGCTCTCGGGGCTTATCCAGGAAGCCAATCTTCGCCACATCGACGCGCTGGAACATCGTCGCGGACGTCGGGGCTCTAACGGTGCTCCACAAGGCTCAGGTGAGCAGGTGCCTATCTAGCAAGCCCTCCGTCTCCCACCCCACGGCCCGACGAGAGAAAAGTACGAGAACGGTTACAGTCTAATCGGTCCTGGTGGAAGTTCCGATGGAGTGTGTTGGGGTCGCGGTTCTAGCCAGCATCAAGCGCACTTCTCTGCAGAACACAGCACGTCTGTGGATGCATTCACATTCCACTTATCGATGTTGCCGAATAATGACACACTGAAAACAACGTGAAGACAGCGGCACACCGAGGCGGATCGAGAAAACCAATCACCTCTGTGAACTTTGTTATATAACCTCATATGTGTTTATTCCCACTTTTCTGCTAACCTGTGTAGCTTAATAAAAATAAACGGTTAAATTTTTTATATGAAACTAGGTTGGGCTTTAAAATAAGGTCCTGAAGATAAAGAACTTTTAACAGCAAAAAGAAACCGAAATGTTTTTTAAAAATAAAATGGTTTCAACCTTTGTAATTATTTGGTGTTGAGACGATAAATAAAGATGCTT
>NC_051407.1:31752040-31752837 GCF_015228065.2 Penaeus monodon
TGAAGTATATATATTAATGAAATGGGAAGAACGTATTGATATTTTTTTCTAATAATTAGTAACTCAGATTCCAGAAAGGATATAGAGAAAGAAGAAGAAAGAAGGAGAGAAGGAAAGAAGGAAAGAAGAGGCGAATCACTCTGGAAGAAAATAATTAGATCGCGTCTGAAGAAGAAGAAGAAGAAGAAAATTAAGAAAAGCTAATGGAAGGAGAAGGAGAAAGGAAGAGGTGTGGAAGGAGGAGGGAAGTAGAAGCCAGTCCAATAATAAGGTAAAAATAGATAAATAAATAAATAAATAAAATAAAGTATAAAGATAAATAAATAAAAACAAGACGATAAGATATTTAATAAAAAAAGGGAGGAGAGGAGGAAGGAGAGAGAAGAGAGGGAAAATGAGATCAGAGAAAGGAGAGAGAAGAAGAGAGGGAAAAAGAGATCAGAAGAAGAGGAACACACGGATAAGGAAGAGGAGGAAGGAGAGAGAAGAAGGGAGGGAAAATGAGATCGAAGAAGAGGAACCACGGATAAGGAAAGAGGAGGGAGGAAGGGGAAGAAGAGGAAAAGGAAAAGAAGAGAGAAGAAGAGAAAGGAAAGGAAGAGGAAAAGAGATGAGAGGGAAAAGAACGGGGGAAACCCGCGATAGAGGGAGTAGGTTGATACCCCCCATTTTCCCCAATAACGGCGTGAACAGGAGGAGAAGTAGGAGGTACCCCGAAAAGAAGAGATTTTGGACAGGGGGTAAGCACTTGGATGAACACTGCGGTGATTCTCGCTGCCTGTCATTTCTCCCCCTTT
>NC_051407.1:31753152-31753273 GCF_015228065.2 Penaeus monodon
GCACCGAGGAGATTGGGGGAAGGCGAGGAAAAGAGGTTTGGAGGAGGTAATGCACAAACATGTCCGTTTGCTGAGTCGCTTTTGTTGTTACGTTTTCGATTCCCAATGCCCTCCCTTTAGG
>NC_051407.1:31753454-31753583 GCF_015228065.2 Penaeus monodon
CAATAAACGCCCCCCCCCCACTTCTTTCGTTCTCTCCACGCCCCTTTTTCCCTTTCCCTTAACGCCCCCTTCCCTTAATTCCTGTAATCCCTCCTATCCCTTCTCTCCTCCCCTGCCCATAGCATCAAC
>NC_051407.1:31753626-31753824 GCF_015228065.2 Penaeus monodon
TAATGACCCCCCCCCCCACCCTTCTAGCCCTCCTAAAATGCCCCCTCCCCCCTCCCTAAATGTCTCCTCCCCCTCCCTTATCCCGAATGTCCTCTACCCCTCCCTAAATCCCCCTTTCCCCACCCCTTCCCCTAGATGTCTTCAGCCTTCCCCCACCCAAAATACCCCCCCTTTCCTTTTCAAATAACCCTTTCTTCC
>NC_051407.1:31754023-31754141 GCF_015228065.2 Penaeus monodon
TGGAAACAAAAACAACAGTTTTCTTTCCCCCCCTTTTTTTTTTAAAAAAAAAAAAAAATTAATTTCTTGGGGTTTACTAAAAAAAACACCTACCTTAACCCCAAACCCAACAGATCTA
>NC_051407.1:31754919-31755222 GCF_015228065.2 Penaeus monodon
CCACACAAGTGACATTTGTTACAATCTCGCTGAAATTATAAAAGCAGTATTTTCCATCTCTCTCCTCTGGCCTGTAAGCTTTCCACATCTTCCCTGCGAGAAATCCAGGAGACTGAAAGATTGATCTCCCTTGACACTTTCAACGAAGATAAAAGAACCAGTCGTTGTATTGGAATTATAAGCTGCGCCGTCAAGGAAAATTAAGTCCTTGCCTCGTTTGTCTCCCTCGTTGTTTAGTTTCGACTCGTGGCGCGGAAGGTTTAGGCTGTCTGCTTTCTCGTCTTCTTCCATTTATGTAAATGT
>NC_051407.1:31755433-31756319 GCF_015228065.2 Penaeus monodon
AGGTACACACACACGTACCATGAGTTCACGACTCAAGCCGGTAAAAACTAAGATAAATCTAAGATAGAAGGAGGGGGGACGGGTACATAGAACCATAATATTTAAGTAAAACTAACTTTCCGTAATAGATGTACCTAGCCTTTATCTATAATGGTAATCCTTTGCACGTAAGACATAGTACGTATTAAGAACAAACACACGCAATTATTTTTTTGTGTGGTTTCGAATAATAGGTCAAGGGAACCCAAATCTTGTAAAAAAAATATAGATACATATTTATGAATCATTCCACTTATTGGCTACTTCCAAAAATTATTTTGCAGTTTTATTTACATATGGTATATTATATTACAGTGTTAAATTCTTCTTTTCTGCTGCATGACAACAATCGGAAGATGATAAAAAAAACTGCGACTCCAAATGAGCCACAGGTCTACACATTCCATTAAAGTACGTAACATTACAGAATGTACATATTTATGGTTAGAGAATCTGTATTATGATATATATTATACCAATTTCAGTCTTTATCATTTTATCGAAAATGAATATTAAAAACTAGATATGAATAAGTTCATTTGCTTTGGACATGAGTTTTCTCAACTTCAATTCTCTATGAATATCGTATATTCTTATAACAAGAACAAAATGGTAACGGTGTCGTTAATGAAAACAGGAACAATATTAAAATCTGTAGTATAAATTTTAATCATTACGATGTTTATAATAACAGTTACGAGAAGAATACTAATGACAGTGACAATACCAATAATCACTACCCATGTACTTAAACATTCCAGAAATCCCAGTCCCTTAAGACCACAAGTTTTCTTTGTTCTATGCTGGGATCTTCACCGAACGAAAGCTATTGTTAGTATCAATTCCA
>NC_051407.1:31756422-31756518 GCF_015228065.2 Penaeus monodon
ATCGCTTAAGGTAGATTTGATTTCATCTGTGAAGGTTGATCACAGTTTGAACATCGTGTAATATAATAACCCTTATTATGTCTGTCTTTATATCTA
>NC_051407.1:31756721-31757103 GCF_015228065.2 Penaeus monodon
CTCACGAAAGCTACACGTTTATGAAGGCCTTCTGGTGGTTGTAACCCCCCCCCCCCCCCGAAAAAATAACAGATTAAATATTTTGTTTTTTAAGTTGCCCGACGATACATATATCTATATTTTGCATCTTCCATCTCATTGCATTTAATATATTTTTTTTAATCGTTGGGTTAGTAAAAGACATGAAAAAAACATCCAAAATGTAAGCCGATATAGCAATTTAAACATTCATGGAAAATTAATCACGAAACTTGGTTATACCCTTCTAGCGTGAAAATACACGTACAAAAGGCTACAGGTATGAGAGTGTTGAGCCTGTGAGGGTAAGCTGCTCTGTAGCCCAGGGGGATGCCTTGTGCAATTTTGAGTATATAATTGTTCC
>NC_051407.1:31757165-31757450 GCF_015228065.2 Penaeus monodon
GTGAGGTATCGTTTCAGAGGGCTTTCTCCAAAAGTAAATCCTATAAAAAAAACTAAAGCTTTAAAATAAAATCAGGCAGTAATAAAACACTAAAAATTGATATATAAGGTGGTATGAATATGAAAATAATATGAAAATTACGATCATCTGCACTGTTTATCATTATATAAATTAAGTTGGCCCAGCTCCTAATTGATAAATAACAACTTTCAGGACACACGTAACTTTTGTCTCCCTGAAGTACCGGGCGGACTCCGTTGTTCGCTGAAGCCGGCTATAGTTCAG
>NC_051407.1:31757658-31757780 GCF_015228065.2 Penaeus monodon
TATAAATGAACAAATAATATCATGAATGGAAAGTAAAACAAAATAAAACCAGAGAAAACCGGACCCAAAAGGGTGTGACTAAAAGAATCCAAAAACTTCCCAAATCCGTGATTAAATATTAC
>NC_051407.1:31757824-31758490 GCF_015228065.2 Penaeus monodon
TACGTGAAAGACTAACAAAGATGTGGAAGAACAACAAGCGGCGACTGGTACACTGAGAAGTGGCTCCCCAGAGCGGGAAAGTGAACAGGCTGCGGGATGCCCGTCGTTACGAGGATGCGGGAGGCTGCGGTGAGGAGCGCCACTCTTACAAGCCGCAATAAATGTGTTGGCGTTGTACGTGAGAAAATAGTACGAATGTTGAAATTGTGTGCCCGTGTTCCTAATAAGTTATGAAAACGAGTAACAACGTATATGGAAAGTGTTTACTTGTTTCCCGCGATGGTGCGCTAGTTAGAACACGTTAAATATTCATCTCAGTACTTCATAAAACCGTTTTTCCACGTAAGTACAGACTTGGCGTAAGTAGCTTGTGTGTGAGTGTAATTGTTGACACAAGAGTCAGATTATTTATTGAAAGGCGACAGAGCGTTCGTGTTTACTCCTCATCAGGCATGTAAACAAGCGGAACCTGGCAGGCCCCTGACCCTGTATGTGAAAGAAGCCTAATAATCAACGGAGCTTGTAAACGGTTGTTTATTCTATCGCATAATATCTTTGCACTATGTTTATTCGGGAAAAAATGGGAAATATGATTTGCTGTTGGGGAGGGCAAGGCAAGTAGTAATTTAGTTCTTGACGGAAGTTGTGGTGATATATTGGAAATAA
>NC_051407.1:31760200-31761150 GCF_015228065.2 Penaeus monodon
ATATAATAGGTAACAAAGAATATGCAAAAATGCTTATGGAAATGTTATTGTTTATGTAGTAGCCCTACCCCTCTCCAACCTTTAAAAAAAAGAAGTCTGATACAACCAGAGTTGTTCTTCTGATCACAAAAGTTAATTAGTAAATAGTAAATAGTAAATTCTCAGCCCCTCAGTAAATAAATGATTTTTTTTTTCAGAAAAAAGTAAAAACGGTTGACGAAGTAGTTGTTTCGTTCAATAAATTAGATATCATCTTCCTTGTTATTATCCCCCCCCCGCTTCCTTTTTTTTAACAATTTCCACTTTGGAAGATATATAATAATTGAAGACTTAAAACAAAGCCCGAATTTGTCTTCAAGGAAACTTACTAAGAAAAATCATGAGAAACTTTGTACGATACAAATAAGAATAACCTTAACACTGATTCCATTTTGATTGTCTATTTATGTCAGTCATGTCGTTAACATAAACTAACACACGTAATCAACATAATAGCATAATACTAATGCCAACATAGGTAATAGTACTACTTATGAAAATATACATTTCTAAAAAATACATGGATATCCTAAAAAAGAAGAAGTGTATACTTGTTTATAGACGTTTAGTTTGCAATAGAAAAGGATGTATCTACGTAGATGTATATATACTGCATATTCCGTTTGATTCTGATTTCTTCTCCGGGATTTCTCATAGTGACCGTAAAACCAACAACCTCTCTCTTGCAGTTTACATACCTATTTGTTAACTAGTGTGACCATCGTCCTCTGTTCTGAACTTAAATTCGACTGTTGCAATCTCATCAAAAGTTTGCTAAGCGGTCTTTCAAACAGTCCAAGAGCGAGCCATTTCAGCTTAAGAAATTACCGTAAGGTCGCTCGATGCATAGCTCCTGGGACATCTCCAAGTTTCTAGCGGACATTATCTATCAGTCTATCTATATGTAAGGC
>NC_051407.1:31761352-31761845 GCF_015228065.2 Penaeus monodon
AGGTGTAGGTGTAGGTGTACGTACATAGATATACTGCTAAATATAAACACTATCAACAAAGCAAAACCACACTGGACACAGCATATAAGCAGCGCCAACACCTGGAAACAGACACCTTGGTGGTTACTAACATCAACAGGTCACTGTAATACCACAGCTTTTACACGTCTTCAGAAACCACTAAACGAATAAAGAAAGACAAAACCATATACATAAGAACAGAAAATTGAAAACGAACTAAGAAACAAGTAAATTAAATAATCCCAGAGAGACAAATATGGTAGAAAGAGGAACATGTAAACAAAACAACTTCCAACTCTGTCCCTGTGTTTGTTAACTTGTCCAGCTTTAATCGAAAAACTCGGATTTGGAAATGCTGATTAACTTCCTTGTGCCTCGTACTCTCGAAACTGTTAATTGCTTCTACTCCCCGAAGGATGAGAGCGGTCTCTGAAGCAGTGAGGAGGGGGGTGTATGTGCGGCAATATATAGG
>NC_051407.1:31762489-31762882 GCF_015228065.2 Penaeus monodon
CCCTATAAAACTAAGAAAATCAGCAGTGGCACGTAGGTTCCCGCGGGCAAACCAGAGGCCAGAGCGACCTGAGCGCCCCCGGCCACCCCGCCAGGAAAAGCGTACCATTTCGAGTTTTCATCAGGAGAGAAGCGCGCCGTCCATATCAACGGCGGGCGCTTGGGAGGCCAAGGTTTGCCCAGGTCGCCACGGTCTCCGAGGTGGCGAGGGAGCCAGGCGCTGCCGTGGTCTTTTTGATTCTGTTTTCCTTTCGATGTCAGGATTTCGTTTCGTTACTTTAGGTGTGTGCGATTTCGTAACCGTGTTTGGTGTAAATGATAATTCTAAGGAATGTTGGATTTTTTCTGTCATTGACTTTCATTTACTTCCTGTTGGGGAATTATCAAAAGGTGT
>NC_051407.1:31762952-31763434 GCF_015228065.2 Penaeus monodon
GCATTTATATACTGTATATCGTCACAAAAAGAGATATCATGAAAATTAATTACATTTGCATTCCCACCACACATCTTTCCTCTTCGATATTCCCTGAAGTCACGTAACGAAGCCTTATATCATTCAGCCGGACATTGAACTAAATTGCTTGTATTAAGTGGAATGGTTATTAACCCAACGTATCTTCTAGAAACCCAAATAAAACCATAAAAAATTCTCTTCCTGAATTTTGTTATTAACAACATCTGCTTTGTTGAAGCTCATTTTCAATCAGGGTACGGAAAGTACGCTATATTATACACATGTTTTTCTTTTGACGTGAACGTGTCCATTGAGGAGGCACGAGATAAGGCAAGGCTGCCGTGAATGTAAGTAATTCCGTCAAAGGAATCCTATTACTGCCTGATACTTATATGTATAAGAGCAATGGCAAGCAGTTTTTTTTTTTTTTTTATAGAATGTTGGAGCTTCCTTTAAATTAC
>NC_051407.1:31763740-31764173 GCF_015228065.2 Penaeus monodon
CGTTTCTCTTCGATGACTGTTCATTTAAAATTTTGTTCAGGGGATGAAAGAATACAGTTAACAAGTTTGAGGAACTATTTTTCAATATCCATATGTAACAATTGCACAGGTTGATGCATAGACTGTAGCGCGGATTGTGAATCCAAAGGAGCAGATGCCAGGCGGTGTTGCAAGCGGGTAAAAGGCTCGGACTACAGAACTAAGAGTGATAAGTAAGCCAGGCTTTAGTGATCAGCTGTTTCGGGAAGCAGCTCGAGTCATGTCTCGAACAGCGAAGCCGTGTAAGAGACTTGAGAAAGTTGTTTCGGGATACAGCTCGGAAATCACCTGAAAAAGGCAGTGATTTCCACTTGATAAATGTATCGAAAGATAATCACTTCAATTCTCCTAGTAATTGAGGGTTACTTAACTACAACATAAAAGGAAATAGGAA
>NC_051407.1:31764236-31764329 GCF_015228065.2 Penaeus monodon
TTAAAGAAGGTGTATTTACAGTACAAGAATACCCACACATCTTGCCTCGTTCCCTGTTCCTCACTCCCAAGTGGGGGGGGGGGGGGGGAGTTC
>NC_051407.1:31765023-31765157 GCF_015228065.2 Penaeus monodon
ATCAAGACACCACGCACCATGCGTGCTAATTTTAGGGTCAGGTTTAACTAAATCCTGATGAAAATGTTGATTTCTACGTCCATTAGAATTACTTATCAATCTTTGAAATGTGCATTACAAAAATATCAGTTCTT
>NC_051407.1:31765190-31765400 GCF_015228065.2 Penaeus monodon
TATGTACTGACTCAATCTTTGCAAATAAGTAATATATTATAAGGTATACAAAAATTTTAAAACCCAAAAAGGAGATGATGCTGACACCTCACAAAATACAGGGATCAAATATAAAAAAATTTTACATAGATATACACTTCATAAAAACACAAAATTATAAGAATATATAATCAGAATTTCTTATCACACAATAGTACAGCGTATCGGAAA
>NC_051407.1:31765873-31766401 GCF_015228065.2 Penaeus monodon
ACTGCCCTGCACTTATAAGCGGTACCCCGTTTTTTTGGCGGATCGTACAAGAGGCTTACGCACCACGTATCGCTTAAATGAACTGGAATAAATCTCATTGAGATTAAAAATTCAACAAGCTCATAATTTTACTTTTATTCACGAATGCTCTTACACTACCTATGGAGAGATATAACATTTAAATGACCAAATACATCAACATAGCTTACAATTACCCTAATATACATTGATAGTACTGGCGGCGGGGCTTTGTCCAAGGCTAGAAGGGCACGGACGGAGAGAGCAAGTGTATTAGCTTCTAGTAAACATTAATATATATTATGAAATGAATAAAGAAGGTTGGCGTTTAAAGTTAAGAGAAATATATCATGTTACAGATGCCGTACTGCCAATACACGAGATATACTGTTTACATTTTTTATGCAAATACGCACCTGGTAACGAGCAAAATAATAGTTAGATAGTTTTCGATGGCTGTTAGTCTTGTAAAAAAATCGAATGGCAATAAGAAAATCATTTGTGCGCGCT
>NC_051407.1:31766620-31766786 GCF_015228065.2 Penaeus monodon
ATTGGTTTCATATCAAGGAAATGGCGATCGGCTTGAGCGGCGTATCCTTATGGACGCTAATAAACTGGTGGTCGGATGCTGCGTCTTCATCTGCGTTTTCTCTCGCTTCTCATTTTCCTCTAATATTTTACCTTTTAATTTCCTCTTCATTTGTATATTTACTGGT
>NC_051407.1:31767103-31767296 GCF_015228065.2 Penaeus monodon
AGGTTGCTGCTCGAAAGGGCGTGAAGCACCGTGTATGCTGCAAAATTCGTCTATATTTAAATAAAAACTAATGATAAATTGATAAAAAAAACTATTATATTGTTGTATACTATTTTTGTGTTTTATATTTCAGTGTGAATGCACTCTACTATGTAGTCTGAAATAAGATATAAGTTATAACTTGGGTCGAAAT
>NC_051407.1:31767881-31768467 GCF_015228065.2 Penaeus monodon
GAATATAAAAAGGTGAAATTTATTGCTATTAATATGAAATGATTAATACTGTATTTCAACTTCAGGGCAGATAGTAAAAACATTTTGCGAATATTCATTACTAATGTGTGATTTTTTTCTTTTCTTTTTAGGACTGTATATCTATGTTTATATTTGATTGCTGGTGTTTTTTGTGAGTTGTCCAGCATCATCTCCTTTGGTTTAAGTTTTATATTTCCGTTGTGGTCTTTAGAAAACCTCACTTTATGATTGAATTATATGACGTATATATTTCCATTTATTTTCTAATTTCAGTTTAAAGGAAAGACATTTTTTTTTGGCAACTGAACATTTGAATTATCGACAATTAAGGTTTTACTGACGTGTTACAGTGGGCGTAGAAATCGAAAGTTTGATCCGCGATGCAAGTCAGACCTGACTCTGAACGTGGTACTCCGGAACCCTTGGAATATTAAATACAGTATAAGGTATGCGTTTGTTCTCTGTGTTTTTTAGTGACCGATATATATCTACGGTCTAGATACTTTTTATTGTGATGATTATTGTTTTATGTTATTTTATTGTTGTCATTTATATATAGATAATA
>NC_051407.1:31768706-31769344 GCF_015228065.2 Penaeus monodon
AGTGATTCATTGTATTGATATATAACTTGAATAATTGTTAAAATGTTTTCCAGCTTTTCTAAATGCTGCTGTTGTATAAATTTGGCTGTGATGATTGCATTGAGCCAAGGGATTGTTGCTGGTATTGCCCTACATTTGTGGGCAAATTGCCAAGTACATTGCGCGGATTTGTAAGGATTTCACCTTTTTTAATTAACGTGATTCATGCAGTTATTTTGTAGTATGTTATCATTATTTTTTTTGATATTTTCTTTTATAATACTATGCTTGAATTTCTATGAAGTTGCCTTTTATTCAGGATCGAATCTGGGTATTTTTTAAGGAAAGTACATGTAATACGCTGACCGTGTATACCTACATTTCCTGATGCCTCATGGATGTTTTATTCATTATTCACAACTGAATGAAATCCTGTTTTCAATGGATTCCTGAAAGGGTATACATACCTGTAAAAGGAATAAAGGTTTTCTGTTCGTTGTACTTATGTGTAATGTGAGTGATTGCGTGAGTTTGCGTGTGTGTGGTCCTTGTACATGAGTGATTAAAATATATATGTAAAAAAAGGGTGAAAAAAAAAAAATATGGGGTATCTGTGGTCTAGTATAAGTATAAATGGAGAGGAAGAAGAAATGCTCTCT
>NC_051407.1:31769394-31769618 GCF_015228065.2 Penaeus monodon
CTCCCCGGTTTGCTTCATTTCACTACATGAATATTTCTTATTTTTACTATGATCGAAATGACTAGCATTCATCTATATCCTTCTCCGCTTCGGTGATTCCCATAAATTCCAATAATCGAGTCGAATACAGAGCAAACCTTTACTTTGCCATACAACACAAGCATTATCAAAACACACTAACGTCATTTATAACTGTGGGCACGAATCCATTGTGATAATCTTTA
>NC_051407.1:31770098-31770546 GCF_015228065.2 Penaeus monodon
CGTAAAATATTCTAAACATCATCAACTTTCTATAAGTAAGGTTATTGAAAAAGATATTGATGAAATGCTCCTCCCCCCATCCGGCAGGCGCAAAATAGCCAGGTGCAAATAAAACGAAACACCCACGTTTTTCAAAATAATTTTCCTTTAATTTTGAGCGTCAAACTTATGTGACTATATTTCAACAGTTGTTTTGGTGACGGCGGAGTTCGTGACAAGGGAGAGAGAGAAAACAGTAAGAATGAAACCAATAAAGGATAAAAAGAAAACAAAACTTCCAAGAAATTACAAACAACACAAACGGTTTAGCAAGAAAGGTGTTTTTCAAGATTCCTGAAAGGTTTGTTTGATACGCTGTTGTGCTAAGCTCTGGACACACAGGCGATTGGAACACTTATTACTTCTCCCATCCCATGTTGACTCGACTACTATCTATGATACACTCATT
>NC_051407.1:31771050-31771225 GCF_015228065.2 Penaeus monodon
CAATGAGTGTATCATAGATAGAATATTCAGTTCACATTCTGCGGATTGTAGAAGTAAATAAGTTTCAATCGCCTGTTGTTTCAGAGCTATGCACAACAACGTACAAACAGAACTTTCAGGAATTCTGAAAACACCTTTCTTGCTAACCGTTTTTGTTGTTTGTACTTCTTGGAAG
>NC_051407.1:31771278-31771527 GCF_015228065.2 Penaeus monodon
GCCCTTGTCCAGACTTCCGCCGTCACCAAAACAACTGTTAAATATCTGTCCCATAAGTTTTGAGCTCAAAATTAATGGGGACATTATTTTGAAAAACGTGGTGTTTCGTTTTATTGCAGCCCTGGCTATTTTGCGCCTGCCGATTGGGGAGGAGCCAATTTTATCAATATCTTTTTCAAATTTAAAAAAACCCTTACTTCATTATAGTTGATGATGTTGATAATCTTTATACGAATATTAAAGAGAATG
>NC_051407.1:31771985-31772193 GCF_015228065.2 Penaeus monodon
ATGGATTCGTGCCCACAGTTATTAAAATGAAGTTTAGTGGGTTTTGATAATGCTTGTGTTGTCTGGCAAAGTAAGGTTTGGCTCTGTATCGACCTCGATTATTGGAATTTGATGGGTAATCACCGAAGCGAGAAGGATATTATGAATGCTAGTATTCGATCATAGTAAAAATACAATATTCTATGTATGAATGAGCAAAACCCGTGAG
>NC_051407.1:31772249-31772869 GCF_015228065.2 Penaeus monodon
ATAGCATATTCTTCTTACAACTCTCTCTTGTATCCTTATACATAGGCACTATACCCCATAGACATTAATTTAATCATCATGTAAGGACCCACACACCAAACTCAAGCAATCACTCACATATACACATAAGTACACACTCACAGAAAATCCTTTATTCCTTTTACAGGTATGTAACCCTTGTTCATGTAGGAAATCCATTGAAAACGATTCATTCAGTTGTGTAATATGAATAAAACTACATTCGGCCTCAGGAAATAGCAGTCATCACTGTCAGCGTATTCAACCTTTACTTCCTTAAAAATACCCCAAGATTTCGACCTGAATAAAAGCAAATTCATATAAATTCAAGCATAGTTTATAAAAGAAAATATCAAGAATAAAATTAATGATAAAATCATACAAAATAACTGCTTAATCACTTTTAATTAAAAAGGTGAAATCCTACACTATTCCGCGCAATGTACTTGCCACTTTGCCCACAAATTTAGGCAATACAGCAACAATCCTTGGCTCATATGCAATCATCAACAGCCAAAAAATTTTACTACAACAGCAGCATTTTTAGAAAGCTGGAACTTTTAACATTTATTATCGTTATTAATATCAATAAAATGAATCAC
>NC_051407.1:31773071-31773642 GCF_015228065.2 Penaeus monodon
TATATATATATATAAATGACAACAATAACAATAACAAAACCAATAATCATCCACGAAAAAAGTAGACCTAGATATAATCGTCACATAAAACACAGAGAACCAAACGAATACCTTATACTGTATTTAATATTCCAAGTCCTGAGTACCACGTCAGAGTCAGGTCCTGACTGCATCGCGATCAAACTTCCGATTTCCTACGCCCTACTGTTACACGTCAGTAAACTTATTGTCGATAATTCTAATGTTCAGTTTGCCAAAAAAAATGTCCTTTCCTTAAACTGAATTAGAATACATGGAATATATTACGTCATATAATGCAATACAATACGTGAGGTTTTTCTAACGACCAACAACCGGAAATATAAAAACCTTAAACCAAAGGAGATGATTCTGAAACTCACAACAACACGCATCAAATATTAAACATAGATATACAGTTCCTAAAAAAGAAAAGAAAAACACACACATTAGTACTGATATCGCAAAAATTTTTTTTATATCTGCCCCGTAGTTGATATACAGTATTAATCATTCATATTTAGAGCTATTAAATACACCTTTTTTATTATTG